>NC_137274.1:21827836-21837836 GCF_053477335.1 Acartia tonsa
CTTTCTCCCTCTCTCTATCTCTCTCTCTCTCTCCCTTTCTCTCTCTCCCCCCGATTTTATAATATAGATGTGTATATGTAAAATATGAAAATTAAATAGTTTTGCTTTATTCTCAGGAATCTAAAGGGATAAGACAATGACCGATAAATTTATGTCCATCCCCAATGATGATACACAAAATTACTTCTTCTGTGGTTGAAGCGTTATTTATGGTGAACACCAGGGAGGGAGGGGACAATGGGCTGTTTATTACACTAGTCCCCAAAGTTTTATAATAACATTTTCTTATTCGTTGGCTTAAAACCTATGTGGACTTTAGTGAATTTTGATTGGTTAGCTCATTAGGTAGTGTGTTTAAACGTTTCAACTACTTATTTTGATCTACAGAAGGGGTAATTTAGTGTATCATCATTTGGGGATATACATCAATTTATCCGCCATTGTCTTATCCCTTTAGATCCCTGGATACTTAGTGAACACCCCAAAAATTAATGCGGAATCCTAGGAACTAGTGATAGTACAATGGCTTTATTAAACCGTTTAATATCCGCTGGACTAGAACCGGTTTTCAGTCATGCTATCCGCATAATGTCCGCGGAAAGCTGTCTATAATACGATGTTATACAGAAATATATAAAACTTAGGGATCTAAAGGGATAAGACAATGGCCGATAAATTGATGTACATCCCCAATGATGAAACACCAAATTACCCCTTCTGTAGATTACAATAAGTGGTTGAAACCTTTGGACACTCAACTTAATGAACCAACCAATGAAAATTTAATAGAAGTCCTCTAGGTTGTTATTCTAGCAAATATGATAACGATATAGTGTAATAAACTAGTGTAATATACAGCCCATCTATTGCTTCGAAACCGATTAATATCCGCTGGATTAGAACCGGCTCTCAGCCATACTGACAAAATCATGTATAGCATCGTATTACAGACAATTTTCCACGAATATTAGAATAAAAACAATAAAAATTAATACCAGTTTTGATAACCCGGTTCTTCGGCCCCCCAGGTCTAACAAAAGTGGTATTAATCTTGTAATTTTTCAATTTCCGCTGTCTATAATACGATGCGATAAATAACTATTACGTTTTTTTGAGGGAATTTAAAAATTAACTTCTCCTTTAAGAAGTCACATTAAATGCCTTGCTAAAGTTAAAGTAACACTAAGTTGAAATTTTATACAAAAGTCATGGAGGGAGGGGACATTGGACAGTTTATTACACTAGTCCCCAAAGTATTATAACAACGTTTTCTTATTCGTTGGCTTAGCAACTTTTGGGACTTTTATAGAATTTTGATTTATTTAGTTGAGTGTCCAAACGTTTCAACCACTAATTGTAATCTACACCAGGGGCAATTAAGTGTATCATCATTGGGGATGTACATCAATTTATCAGCCATTGTCTTATCCCTTTCAGATCCCTGATTTTTAAATTCTACATATATTCAATAGTAGGTTTTGTGATTATTTCAATATGTTCTAAAATTTGTATTCTTTTTATAAAAAAGACGACTTTTGCTTTTTGGAAGATTTCTTCCTCTTTAAACTTAAACTATAGCTGGAGCTTAAAAGAGCTTCAAAAACAAATTTTAGAGGCCATAACATTTTTTTTAGCAGCGAGTCAGCAATATAATCCATTTTGTCAATAAAAAGTTAAGGCTATGCCCTTAGATGCCTCTAGGGGGTACTTGAGGAGGGGAGAGTCGAATTTGATAACCCAATCTATTATTTTAGATTTTAAAAGAAAAGGTAAAAAAAAAAGTTAGTTTTTATTCCTCTGGACAGATTTAGAATTTTAATTAAATTAGAAAATCTTTGGAAATTAAAAAAAAAAATCTTCCAATTACAGTTTTAAAAAGATTGTGGGGGTGGTTATTACTTTCTATAAAAAATGAGAAGCTATCATGTATAGGAGCACCATATCGGTTCAGTGGTTGGCGACATCCTTCGCTACAGAAAAAGGGACAAACAGACAGAAAAACACACATCCTGTTACTTTATTGGATTGGCTTTTATTGTTTTACTGTTAAAGGATTTTGTCCTCAAATTTGGAAGATTTCTTTTTTTACTTAACAATTTATAAAAAAAATTCTAGTATGTTTAACTAAGAGATGTGACTTTAGGACCTTTGTCTTTTAGCATGTTTTCAAAAGCGAAGCTTTTCTATTTTTAGGGTCGGTCCGTCACAAACGGATAGCTTTTTTAGTTAATTTAGGCATATTAGAATTGTCCTATCCATTTCAAACTTTGCATTTCATCATGTCGTAAAAATGTAAGTATGTCCATAAACATTATCCTGTATCAAGCAGTTTTTCAACAAATTCACTTACAATTTTGCTCCGATTCTTATACATTTATATTCTGATTATTTTGTTCTGACACTATATAAGTGTAAATGTCCGTTTGTCCTACCGTTTCAGTGCTTCGCTTTTATGGATGTTGTCATCCTTATTCATTTAGGGCTTTTGTACTTTCGGACGTTTGTCCCTTTCGGAAGCAGATATTTAAAAGAGATGTAACGCATAGAAAACGCAAAAAAAACACGAAACCTTTGGAAATTACTTTAGAGATGACTATTATCAAATTGCCGTTTCTCGCGGTTGTACGCAGTCATACACAAAGTTTGTAAAGGTAACGCAAATTGGAGACCTTAGTTTTCCCTATTTCATGTACTTTTTTCTACTAGCGGCTTCTCCCCTAGCCTCTAGAGGCTTTGCCCTATGAGGAAATTAAAAAAAAATTAAGTACCTTAGGAGATGCAACCACTACTTAAAAAAAAAAATGGGGGAGGATTCTTTTGTTTCAAGGGGGTTGGGGGTGTCCCACCCGCCAAGAAAATAGCCTAAAACCACCACAGGGTCAGTAAGTATATTCCCTGAAGAGTAGAATTCAATCGGTTCAGTGGTTACCGAGATCTTGAGGACCGGACGGACGGACAGACATCAAGCTACTTTGTATTATAGATAAGATAAAAGCGATGCTTGTAAGATTATTCAATTCCATATCTTATAAAAAGATCTAGCGTTGCGTATGGTTGCGTGAGACCGCGAAAAACGGCATTTCATTACTGCCTATCCATCTATTTTCTATAATACAAAGTAGAACGATGTTTCTCTGTCTTTTTTTTTGTCTGTTAGTTTGTACCGAAGGATCTCGCTAACCGCTGAACCAATCGGGTTCTCCTTAACAGGGTAGATTCTCATATGTCGCGGTAATGTTTTTAACTATTTTTTGGGAGGTTGTCTTTACCCGCTCCCCCCTCAAAAAAAATATTTTTTACTCTTTTGAAACTCAAATTTAAAATGGGATGAGGTCGACTTTTCCCCCTCCTACCTTAAGTGCCCCTAGAGGCTTCTAGGGTCGTAGCCGCTAGTTGCATATAAAACGCAAAAAAACACGAAACCTTTGGAGTTTACTTTGGAGGCCTAGCTTAATAGATATAATATACATAGATACATGCTCTTTAGATTAGCCAATAGGAAAACTAAGGAGGTACCATTCGGCTATATTAATGGTTATAAAGTGTGCAAAGTTTGTTAATTTCTTAGGATTATGATTTTTTTTGGTAAACTATATCATGTAAATTTCTTCCTTCATGTAATGTGAAGCATATGACAAAACATCCTATTACATAAGTAAGCATTTTTGTTTGTAGCGAAAGATCTCGCTAACCGCTGAACCGATTTGGTTCTCCTTGATAGTGAAGCTTCTTATATGCCCTGATATGGTTTTAGGCTTCTTTATTTTTGAAAATTACTTGATGTAAGGTTTTAGGCTATTTTTCTTACCCTCTATATCACTTCGAATAAAGAGCCCCTAAATGCTAGGGGTTCAGCCACTAGTATATAATAAGTCAGCTATTATTAGTTAAATTTCTTAGGATAAATTTAGCTTTTGGGGAATTTTATCATTGAAAAAGTTCATAAAATCATAAGATTAAAAAAAAATTTAGTCTGGCTCTTCAGCCCCCTCGGGGCTAACATAAATGGTTTAAATCTTGTAATATTTCAATTTAATATCAGTGGAAAGCTGTCTATAATACGATGCAATACTATTTAAAGATTGACAAATTATGTGGGCCAGATGGGCCATCTACCTACCCTTAATCAACTTATTTGGGCGGAGATGTCTCTTTTTCTATCCAAACACCCATGGTATTAGGTTAAGGAACACCCATCAGACAACCAACCCTTTGATTACACAACTTTTGTATGAGAAGTCCTAACTATACATGGTAATGTGTTGCGCCTGTTTTGGGCTAATGCATTCCCCCTACTATGCTAATTAATTTCGCGCGCTTGACTTAGCAGCAGTAGGAACCATTTTTAATGTATTTAGTTCTGACACATGGTTAAGCCGAGATTCGAACCTATCACCACTCTGGCGACGAGCGAGTGCACTACGTCTTGAGCCACAGTCGCGGGTTCATGGGCCATCTAGATGTACTATATCTATTTCTCTCACTCTCACTTTCTCTCTGCGTAGTTGTTCTTGTTCAAGTTAGAGTCCGCGAGACTTTCACTTTCACTATAGGGATGGAGGGAACAGTGGGGACTAGTTTATCATACTAGTACCCAAAGTTTTATAATAATATAGCAATATAGTTACTTCTAGTTTGGAATGTAATCCTCATTCTATAAATGTATCCAAAGTTTTCATATAAAAGAGAGAGAGAGAGAGAGAGAGAGAGAGAGAAAGAGAGAGAGAGAGAGAGAGAGAGAGAGAGAGAGAGAGAGAGAGAGAGATAGGGAGAGAGAGAGAGAGATAGAGAGAGAAAGAGAGAGTGAGAGAGAGAGGGAGATAAAGAGAGGGAGTTAGATAGATAGAGAGGGAGGGAGAGATAGAGAGAGGGGACAATGGGCTGTTTATTACACCAGAGAGAGAGAGTTTTTCATATAAAACTTTGGGTACCAGTGTAATTTCCCCTTCCTTCCTGGTAGTAAGCTGCGCGAACTCTAACATGACCACTGTTGCTTGTACTCAGGGAGGGAGGGGACATTGGACTGGAAATTATACTAGGACCCAAAATATTACAACGTTATCTGATTCATGATAGAGAGATAGAGATAGATAGATAGATATATAGATAGATAGATAGATGGATAGATTAGATAGATAGATAGATTAGATAGATAGATAGATAGATAGATAGACCCAAAATATTACAACGTTATCTGATTCTTGATAGAGAGATAGAGATAGATAGATAGATATATAGATAGATAGATGGATAGATAGATAGATAGATAGATAGATAGATAAATATATAGATAGATAGATAGATAGATAGATAGATAGATAGATAGATAGATAGATAGATAGATAGATAGATAGATAGATAGATAGATAGATAGATAGATAGATAGATAGATAGATAGATAGATACTGATAGAAAGATAGATAGATAGATAGATACTGATAGAAAGATACATAGATAGATAGATAGATAGATACTGATAGAAAGATACATAGATAGATATATAGATAGATACTGATAGAAAGATAGATAGATAGATAGATACTGATAGAAAGATAGATAGATAGATATATAGATAGATAGATAGATAGATCACTGGAAAAAAATTCTCATATTCAATATTACATAAGCTATCATATAAAAAATAACACATTGGTGATTTACAACCACTCCCCAAGGCTGTTTACATTATACTGAAGTAAATCAGAGTCTCTAAAATCCCCCCCCCCACTCTCTCTCTCTCTCTCCCTCTCTCTCTCTCTCTCTCTCTCTCTATGTCTCTTTAGATTTACATAAGTTTTAAATTATACAATTAAAAGAGAAAAATGGAAAATTTTCTTGGACCCAAGTCACTTTGAATGGCTGTTGTAGAAAAAATTATACTGGAAGGGTCTAATTTTTTTCCACAACCTCAACAAGCATGGCCAGCTGGTGTCAGGGAAGCGCCGGTCAGGCCGATCGGTCGGCCGGTTTGGCCGGAATCGGCCGTTGAAACATAGTCAAAATCACACTTTTATGCGTTTTTTTGTCGACTTTTACCCAGGCAACTTTGGCCGTTCGTCACAGCCAGGGAAGTGATGGGAAAAAAATTGTTCATAATAGTATTGATGCACAATGGCCCACTGTATCCAGGGATATGTGTCCCAAGACTGTCAGACAAACGGTCCGGCCACACCAGCCGAATTATAAACCGGAAAAATCGTCGATTTTTTACGATTTTCGCGACCTTTGACGGCCGCTGTCGGCCAAACGGCTGGTCGGATCGCCGCCAGCCGCACATCCGCTGAACCGCCTGTGGATGGGCTACAAAAAAGTGGAAATACATGTGGCTGAGCCACAAACACACAGGGCGCTACAATCAAAAAACACCTCAAAAAATTGTATTTTTTTCGTTGTTCTAACTTTGCCGCCAATTTAAGGCCGGAAGGAGGCCGGCAATTGTCGGCGACGACTTCAGATGGTAGTTAGGGCCGGCCATTGTGGTTCCATAGATACCTTTAGATTTCTCCTAGCCCCTCTGGGAGGCCCTCAGGGGCCAATACACCAGGGCATGGTACATTTACAAAGTAATAATTATTAGAAGTTATAAGTAAAAGGTATAGCAAAGAAAATAGTTTGAATTCATACCATTAATCTTGAATACAATTTTTCCCTGTCATAATATCCATGTATATACATTAAATTAACCTTACAGAGAAGACCCGGGCTAACAAAACTGGTTTTAAAGTTGTTAAGCTAAAGAATAACATAACATTATTATAAAACTTTGGGGACTTAGTGTAATAATAAACAGCCCATTGTCCCTTCCCTCCTAGGTTTGTCATTCTTGTTATTTTTTTATTGTGAGGGGGGAGGGGGCTGTTTATTACATTAGTCCCCAAAGTTTTATAATAATGTTTTCTTGTTTGTTGTCTTGATAACTTTGGGGACTTTTAATTAATTTTGATTGGATGGATCATTAATTTGAGTGTTAAAACGTTTCAACCCCCAATTGTTATCTACAAAAGGGGTAATTTTATCTATCATCATTCGGGGATGTACATAAATTTATTGGCTATTGTCTTTTCCTTTAGATCTCTGTGTTTTTATAGATATTTAGTGTATCGTATTATAGACAGCTTTCCGCGGATATTATGCGGATAGTATGGCTGAGAACCGGTTCTAATCCAGCGGATATTGATCTGTTTATCTGTAAGGGGGCAAATTTAACACACGTATGGTGGAAACAGCAGGGATCTAAAGGGATAAGACAATGAATAAATTGATGCATACACCCAATGATGATACACCAAATTACCCCTTCTGTAGATTACAATTAGTGGTTGAAACGTATGGACACTCAACAAAATGAATCAATTCAGTAATCTAAAGGGATAAGACAATGACTTATGAATTGATGTATATCCCCGATGATTATACACAAAATTACCCCTTCTGTAGATTACAATTAGTGGTTAAAAACGTTTGGACACTCAACTTAATAAATCAACCATTCAATAATCATTAAAGTCCCCAAAGTTGTTAAGCCAACGAATAAGCAAACGTTGTCATAAAATTTTGGGGACTAGTATAATAAACAGTCCATTGTCCCTAAATAGATAGATAGTTATATAGATAGATAGAAAGATAGATAGATAGTGGGACAGATAGATATATATATAGATAGATAGATAGATAGATAGATAGATATATAGATAGATAGAAAGATAGATAGATAGATAGATAGATAGATAGATAGATAGATAGATAGATAGATAGATAGATAGATAGATACTGATAGATAGATAGATAGATACTGATAGATAGATAGATACTGATAGAAAGATACATAGATAGATATATAGATAGATAGATAGGTACTGATAGATATATAGATAGATAGGTACTGATAGATAGATAGATAGATAGATAGATAGATAGATAGATAAATAGATATATAAACAGATAGATAGATAGATAGATAGATTAATAGATAGAAGGATAGAAAGAAAGATATATAGATAGATGGAAAATAGACAGATAGATGGATAGATAGATATATTATAGTATTATATATTAAAAAACACTAAACCTTTCCATAATTTTTGAAGGAATATTAAATAGATAGGTAGATAGATGGAGAGACAGATAGATAGTTTTCTCATTTAATACCTTTAATTAAAACTTTGGGTACTTTCTTTCTTTCTTTATCTCTCTTTCTCTGTCTATCTCTTTTTCTATTAACCTATCTCTTTCTCTCTGTCTATCTCTTTCTTTCTCTTTCTTCTTTCTCTTTCTCTCTCTCTCTCTCTCTTTCTCTATCTATCTCTCTCTCTATCAATCTATCTCTTTATCTCTCTTTCTCTCTCGTCGTTAGAACCCAAAGATTAATTGATTCAGGTATGTTTTATTTGTAGTCATGGCTTCTAATCCGATGTATATCCACAGGATTAGAACCGTTTCTCAGCCATACTATCCGCATAATATCAGCGGAAAGCTGTTTATAATCTAAATGGTGTGTGTTTATAGTCATGGCTTCTAATCCGATGTATATCCGCTGGATTAGAACCGTTTCTCAGCCATACTATCTGCATAATAGCCGCGGAAAGCTGTCTATAATCTAAATATTATGTGTTTATTGTTATGGCTTCTAATCCGATATATATCCGCTGGATTAGAACCGGTTCTCAGCCATACTATCCGCATAATATCAGCGGAAAGCTGTATATAATCTAAATTTTATTATTTTATAATGGATTTATTATTACAAGGATCATACATCAGATCATACAGAACAACAGATACGAATCTTTTTGCATTTTTTTATTGAAATTTGAT
Organism: Acartia tonsa; assembly: GCF_053477335.1. NCBI lineage: Eukaryota > Metazoa > Arthropoda > Copepoda > Calanoida > Acartiidae > Acartia > Acartia tonsa. The sequence goes on from NC_137274.1 coordinate 21,836,651, forward strand.
TGGTTGGTTAATTTAGTTAAGTATTCAATCGTTTTAACCACTTTTTTGTATTGTCATTGGGGATGTACATCATTTTATCAGCCATTATCCTATCCCTTTAGATCCCTAGAATTTAAGAATGCTACTGTTTTTTTTTCAAATATATTAGAGAATAATTACTTTGTCCCTAGCCTCCAGGGGAGGGCTTGGGATGTCAGGAAAATAGCCTAAATCCACCCTTAAGATATGTATAAAGCTTACCTGTAAAGAACAACCAATTGCGATCACAAATTTCCGAGAATTTTAACTCTAGACAGAAAAAATCAGTTCAAATACTTCAAACTATTGAATATGTTTTATATAAAAAATAAAAAACTTCATTTTATCATAAAACGAGCAAAAATCGAGCTATCTGGCTAATTTTTTAATATGTTAGAGATTTTTTCATGCTTAACAACTTTGCTTTTATATTTTGTTTTGAAAAAATCATTTTAAAACCGGTTTATTTGGGCTTGAAAATTGATGTACCTAAAATCGCATATTTTTTTATCCAAAAATTTAAATCTAGCATCAAACCTGCCCAAATTGATTTCCTCAGATGCTATATGATAACCAAACATAAAAATATAGTTTTAAAAACAATCAGGGTTCATGAAATTTTTAGGAAGAAAAAAAGCTCAGTACCCACCCTTTAAATTTAAAAAAATCAATTTTTGACCAACTTACGTAAGAGATAAAACAATAGCCAATGCTCCTAGAAGGCTAATTTTTCTATATGTTGTACTCAAAGCAATTCCTAACAACTTTGCTTTTCTATAAAAGTTGAAAAAAATCACTCTAAATACCATTTTTTTTCTTCGTAAGCACGTATGGTTTATAAATTTCATCGGAATGAAATATCTGAGCTTTTTAAATTTAGCGGCAATATGAAAATACTCACCTGTCATTGGTTAATTTGTATGCCGCTGAAATTTTCTATTGGTTAATATAGTTTAGGGGCATGGCGCTTTTATACACAATATTATTCAATAAACTGTAAAGTATCTGGATGTATGATTGATCTATCTATCTATCTATCTATCTATCTATCTATCCATCTATCTATCTATCTATCTATCTATCTATCTATCTATCTATCTATCTATCTATCTATCTATCTATCTATCTATCTATCTATCTATCTATCTATCTATCTATCTATCTATCT
>NC_137274.1:21842836-21857836 GCF_053477335.1 Acartia tonsa
TTGGTTCTTGTTTCAAATCATCGGAGGGGTTATTTTTTCAACGGACTCTTTTGTATTTTAAACATTGTTTTCATACCAGAGTTTGTCAGGGAGGGAGGGGACATTGGGTTGTTTATTACAATATTTCCCAAAGTTTTAAAAAAACATTTTCTTATTTGTTGGCTTCATAACTTTGTTGACATTTATTGAATTTTGATTTGTTGGTTTATTAAGTTATGTGTTCAAACGATTCATCTACTAATTGTAATCTACACTATTATATCTCTCTCTCTCTCTCTCTCTCTCTCTCTCTCTCTCTTTCTCTCTCTCTCTCTTTCTCTCTCTCTCTCTCTCTCTCTCTCTCTCTCTCTCTTTCTCTCTGTCTCTCTCTTTCTCTTATTTTCTCTCTTTCTCTCTTTCTCTCTTTCTCTCTCCCTCTCTCCCTCTCTCTCTCTCCCTCTATCTCTCTCTCTTTCTCTCTCTCTCTGTGTCTAAAAATTAATCATTGGGTATGGACATCAATTTACCAACAATTGTCTTATCCCTTTAGATCCCTGAGTTTTAACACAATTTTCACAATTTTTAACATTTTTCACATATTTTATATCTCAAGCTGTGAGAAAGAAGTTCAATATCATATGGGGGAGGGGAGGGGGGGGGATAGAGTGTATTTTCGGAGATATATGACCCGAGTTTTGACTGTTATTTCTCCGTTGTTTCTTCTCTGAGAGTTAAAATATATCATGGATAGATAGATACAACCTCCCCCGCCCCCCTCCTGCTTTTACAAGAAACAATTTTCCGTTATACAAGTTTTAAATATTTGTAGATATTTTTAGTACTGAAGCTACTCTAAAATGTTCATCTGTCAGTTAGACACAAAATGGGGGATTTTTTTTAGCACCAATAAACAATCAACTATAAAACTTTCATGGTGGTCGGGCTGCTTTTTAGCAGGTTTTAGGCTATTTTTATATTCTTGACCCTAGTTTTAGTGTTTAGGATCCAATTTTGAAATGTTTTAATAAATACGATTTTTTTGTGCCTTGCTAGTTATGTTGTCATCCTTGTTACTCTTTTAAACAGTTGACATATTAGTGTGAGAAACAGCATTGTAAAGGAGTACCATTTAAAGGGGGTGGGGGATGTGTGTAAAATTCCGTCACTTTTAACCGTCAGTTTTCCGTCTACATCTTTAACTTTTTTCCTTATAACTTTTACAATAATGACCAATACTAAATATAATGAATAAAATTTTTTGTCTGAAGCTAAGAAATTACTAGTCCTATGTGTACTTTTCATGGAAGCTTTATAAATGTTAATGGGTAGTGTTCAACTTTCACTGCCCTGCCCTAGAGGCTAGGAGCGAAGGAACTAGTATGTTATAAAGTAGTAGAATTTGTATCTGTCTGTGCTACGATTTTAGAAAACTTTATTAAAAGTCAATAGAATGTTTTATGATCTACTTCCCTAACCCAACCCAATTTGGGAGAAAAAATTGTTCATACATTTAATGCCTTCATTGGTCACCAGAAAGACATATTTAGTACTCAATTTTGTGTTAAAGAAACTAACGTTTATTTAAGCATACTTTTAAAGTTAACAATGGACTCTTCCATTCTGGCTTAAAACTCACCTTCCTTTATATTTGGGCCATTTCATTTACTCCTCATATGGATATGTATGTGTGTGTGTGTGTGTGTGTCCTAGTTCAACAATTATTTCTCTGCTAATTTTTACAACAATGACCAATGATAGATATAATAAAACATATTTTTTGTCTGAAGCTATAGATTTTAGAAAATACTCGTCCAAAAGGGTTGTACTTATTAGGGAAGATTATAAATGTCATGGGGTGGTTTTTTACTATTTTCCACAGTACCCTGGTCTGGAGGCTAGTGGCGAATCAACTACTAGAATTTTTGTCTGTCTATGCTTCAATTTTTAGAGAAGTTTAGTATTAGTCTTTATAATGCAGGTTTCACTTCTACCCCCTACTTTTGTGAGTGATTTAGCCATGAGAGAAAAAAAAATGTATATATTTTCAATGCTTTTTTTAGGTCACCAAAGGAAAGACATTTTAAACTTCAGACATCTTCAATTAATTTTACAATGCATGTGTTAAAAAAACAAGGACATCATAAATCATACTGATAATTGGCGAAGCAGTAAAGTTTGTTAATCCTATTATATAAAGTAGAAAGCTTTTATGTAGCAAAGATTCTTGCTAACGGCTGAACCGATATGGTTCTCCTTTACAGAGAAGGTTTAAAGTATTTAGGGGAGGGTTTCTCCACCACCCCAGTAATAAATTATCCCTCCCCCCCAAAAAAATATTTAAAATTTTTCTTCATTTAACCCAAATTTATAATGGGTGGGGGGGGGGGGAGGTTAGGTTTTCCTTTTATTATCTTAAATGCCTCTAGAGGCTTCTAGGGGGCGTAGCCACTAATTTTAGAAAAAGAAAGAGAGGAATATTAATTTAAAAGTATTTGAAGGAACAAAAAAATTGTATTATGTATGGACATTCTTTAATTATAGAGTATCTGCACTTCTTCATTGTATACATGAAGAAATCCCTCTCTTTCTCTTTCTCTCTCTCTCTCTCTCTCTTTCTCTCTCTCTTTCTCCGTAACTCCGAACCACTGATAACTCTGCAAATATCGGTTTAACATTTTAGAATATCAGCGTACTTGAAAAATTTTCCCATTTTTTGTAATTTTTCACTACCCCTTTCCCTTTTTTGTTGTTGAGCTATGTAGGGTTATAAAATTTTGATTTTTGGAATATTGTGAAAAAAGGAGAAACAAGGATGAAAACATCCATAAAAGCGAAGCACTGAAATGACAGGACAAACAAACATTAACACTTATAGATTGTCAGAACTGATTCCTGGATATTTGAGGTCATACTTATATATTTCTGACCTGACTTCGCTTATAACATTGTAATATAAATATTGTACAAAAAGTAAATTATAAATTGCTATTCTGAAATGGTTATTTTTTTCAGGGAAGCTCTAACAATGTAAAAAAAAACAATATCCTATAACTTTGGGGACTAGTGTAACAAACAGCCTATTGTCCCCTCTCTCTCTCTCTCTCTCTCTGGCTTTAAATCACTTTGTCTAATAAGCAATTGCAATTGTATATTGCTACAGAAAATATAACTTTTTTGTTGTTGTATGATCACTAAACATCTGCTTTGGATCACGTTATCTGTATGTCTTATTAGACATTAGGGACTGTAAATTTTCGTGGTACCCAAAGTATTATAACAGCATCTTATTAGACATTGGGGACTTTTAATTTCTGAGGTACCCAAAGTATTATATCAGTATCTTATTAGACATTTTAGAGTGTAAATTACTGTGGTACCCAAAGTATTATAACAGCATCTTATTAGACATTGGGGACTTTTAATTACTGTGGTACCCAAAGTATTATAACAGCATCTTATTAGACATTGGGGACTGTAAATTTCCGCGGTACCCAAAGTATTATAACAGCATTTTATTAGACATTGGGGACTTTTAATTTCTGAGGTACCCAAAGTATTATAACAGCATCTTATTGGACATTGGGGACTGTAAGTATGTACGCATGTCCGTCCTTTATTTTGTTGTGCTTTGCTACATTTGCTACATCCTTGAGCTATTATCACATTTATATAGCATAGTATTATAGACAGCTATCCACGGACATTATGCGGATAGTATGGCTATAAACTGGTTCTAATACAGCAGATATTAACCGGTTTCAAAGCCATACTGGAAAATGATATCTTGTCATCCTTGGTAATATCACATTTCTCAGTTTTATAATATCATTTTCTTATTCGTTGGCTTAACAACTTTTAAGTCTCTTTCTTTCACACATAGAAAATGGTATAGAAAAATCGGAGGGAGGAAGGGCTCAGAATAATTTTTAAAAGCGAAGCTTTTTATAATTAGGGTCGGTCTGTCCGTCCGTACGTCCGTCCGTCCGTCTGTCCGAGATAGTTAGCTTTTATTCGTTATTTTAGGCATGTTAGAATTGTCCTATCGATTTCAAACTTTGCGTGGTGATTCCTGTAGTAGTTAGGTACGATTTAGAAAGCGCAGCAATTCTATAATCATTACAAGAATGTTTTACGTCCATTTTAAACATGTTGATTTTTCTACTTTTTTAAAAACAAATTTTTATGTAATCTAATTATCCGTTTGATCTGATTTTTGGTATATTGATTCCTGGGACAACAAAGAACAATATTTTAAGCGAAGCAACTCTATAATAAAGCCCTAAAGATGTAAGAATGTCCATAAACATTATCCTGTATCAAGCAGTTTTTCACCAAATTTACTTACAATTTTGCTTCGACTCTTATTCTTTTTTTCTGATTATTCAGTTCTGACACTATACAATTGTTAACGTCCGTTTCTCCTACCATTTCAGTGCTTCGCTTTTATGGATGTTGTCATCCTTGTTTCTGTATGGCTTTGAATATGCACTTTTGATAGCTGATAATTAAGTTAAAATGATAATGTCATATCTAAGCGTTGCTTTTATTGATGTTGTCAACGTTGTTTCAACACAATTCCTACCTTTTCTCTAAAGTTTTGCCATTCCAGGATTCTGACATTTTTTACATTTTACATTTGTCTACACTTGCTTCTAATTTAATAACTAGAAATATAAACAATAAACATACATATATTAAATATTATAATGTGTATATGTACAAAATATAGAGCTATGATATATATTCATATATGTGGATATGTAAACTATATTCTCTTTACCTGGCAATCACAGGACCTCTGATCCACTGGTATGCCAGTATGAAAACCTGAACATTCCATTCTGAAAAAATAGATATGAATGAATAAAAAATAGACTAGCATAACATAATGCCTTATTTTACATAAAAAAATACACAAATAAAATGCATTACATTGATTTTTCTTCAAAGATAAAAAAAAGTATATTTACATTACAAAAAGTTGTTTGCTTTCAAAATTGTTTTTTTTTTTCGCCTCAAAATATGGATGTAAAAAAAAGTAAAAAAAAATATAAAAAACTGCTTGTTAGCTCTTCACTGGTTGATGGGAGAACAACAGTAACAGCTGGCTGACTCTGGGTGAGCGATGCTGTTGGCTTTTCCAGGGAAGTCCAAATTCTATAACAATTTATAAATATTACTAGTTGCTTTGCCCCTAGTTTCGGGAAAATAGCCTAAAACTATATCAAGACATTTATAAAAAAAAGTACAACCCATTTGGATCAGCAAATTTTGAGATCTTTAGCTTCAGACAAAAAAGTCTTACTTTACTTTATTTGGATTTGTACAATATCTAAATATTGATGGCTGAACCAACTTCTTTTTACAAGCAAAGCTTTTCTATAATTATGGTCGGTCCGTCTGTCTGTCCGTCCGTACATCCGTCAGTACATCCGTCCATATGTCCGTCCAAGATAGATATCTTTTTTCCGTTAATTAAGGCATGTTAGAATTGTCCTATCAATTTCAAACTTTGCATGGTGATTCCTGTAGTAGTTAGGTACTATTTAGAAAGCATAGCAACTCTATAATCATTACCAGAATGTCCGTACATCCATTTTAAACATGTTGATTTTTCTACTTTTAAACAACAAATTTTTATGTGATCTAATTATCCAATTGATCTGATTTTTGGTATACTGATTCCTGGGACAACAAAGTACAATATTATGAGCGTAGCAACTCTTTAATCAAGTCCTAAACATGTAAGTATGTTCATAAACATTATTCTGTATCAAGCATTTTTTTAACAAATTTACTTACAATTTTGCTTCGACTCTTATACCTCATAAACTGATAATTCAGTTCTGACACTATACAAGTGTAAATGTCCGTTTGTCCTAACGTTTCAGAGCTTCGTTTTTATGGATGTTGTCATCCTTGTTCTGTAAAAACTAAACAGTTGAAATGATTACATTTTCTTCAACTTAACCCTAAACTACTAAAACTAGAGCTTATGGCTATCCAACGATATGCATTGATACAGGCTGCACAGTCTTAATTGTGAAAGTAATACACATCAATATGGACACACTCTACTTATAAAGATGCTGCACTACTTACTTACCATGTAGTGAACAGTCAGTTCTTGTCCTTTAGATATTTCAACCAAGGTTTCCAGTTTAACTATGTTAGCGGATTTCTTCTGGTACCTAGATATTAGATAGATAGATAGATATATAGATAGCTAGATAGATAGATAGATAGATAGATAGATAGATAGATAGATAGATAGATAGATAGATAGATAGATAGATAGATAGATAGAAAGATAGAAAGATAGAAAGATAGAAAGATAGAAAGATAGATGGATTGATTGATTGGTAGATAGATAGATAGATAGAAAGCATAGATAGACAGATAGATAGACAGACAGATAGGAAATATGACGCCTATTTTTGTACTTCTTAATATGTTTATATAAGGTATGTTTACATTTTAATGATTGAATCATTAACTTGAGTGTTCAAACGTTTTAACCACTAACTTTAATTTACAGAAGGGGTAATTATGTGTATCATCATTATTTGTTGGCTTAACAACTTTGGGGACTTTTTATTGATTGAATCATTAACTTGAGTGTTCAAACGTTTTAACCACTAACTTTAATATACAGAAGGGGTAATTATGTTTATTATCATTATTATTTGTTGGCTTAACAACTTTGTGGACTTTTTAATGATTGAATCATTAACTTGAGTGTTCAAACGTTTTAACCACTAACTTTAATATACAGAAGGGGTAGTTATGTGTATCATCATTATTTGTTGGCTTAACAACTTTGTGGACTTTTTAATGATTGAATCATTAACTTGAGTGTTCAAACGTTCTAACCACTAACTTTAATATACAGAAGGGGTAATTATGTTTATTATCATTAGGGGTGTACATCAATTTATCATCCATTGTCTTATCCCTTCAGATCCCTGCCTAATTAGAGCATTTGACTAAAAGATTACACCCAACTTTACATAGAATAATTTATATTACTGATGATTTTAAAATTTAGTTAACCCTATCTCATTAGCTAGGACTTTATTTAAAGGTTGTGATATTGAAGTCTAATGAGTTGTACCTGCAATTAAACATCCAGCAGGAGTGATTTACGGTCTATAAGGGGAAGATGATTAAAGTCCCTCAACATCAGACGCTAGAATAGCCAATGAGAGAATAGCCAGTATGCACTGTAATTGACCAATGATAAAATTTATGCTGGCCTCTCATTGGTTATTCTATTGTATGACCACATAATCATAATTTAATCATCTTTTCCTGAATTGGACCACACAAATTCTTTTCTTTGAGGCCATCATGTATGGTGGAGAAATTTTCTTCCTCACTGGTCTAAATATGTAATGGAGCCTCACAACACAGGTGAAATAATTATGTTATATGCATAATGAGGGTTGTATATATAATATTTAGTATCTCTATAATTATATCTGGTGTCCGTCGTATTGACCATTGACTACACTAGTCTCTAGATAACTTACACAGATTGAAAAGTACTGATATAACAGGTAAAGAAAGAGCAGGACCAATTATAATTACCTCATAATTGTTTGGTTTGTTGACCAAAACTGCTTCCATGAACTTGACCGTTTCTCCGGCTTTAAAATCTCTTGTTGCTACTACACCAACACCTACAGATAGTATTATTTAAACAAATAAGATATCCAGGGGAAAGGAAGGGAGATGGTATAGTGTTGCCCTTAAGCCCCCTGTGAGTAAAAACATACAGATGGACAGACATTTTCTAGTTTCTTTATGTATAGACTAGCTGCACTGCTGAAAAAATATGGAAAAGCAACCTGCTTTGAAGTCTAAACTTCTAGGATTTTTCACTTCTACAAATTTCACACCACAATCTGCGTCTTCTTTGATGATATGAAGATAATTTTTCATCATCTTTTTTGTTTGCCTAAGAAAAAGTTTGTGCTACGTGTTAAAATGTCCCAACTGACTTAAAATGCAACAGTTTCATTTTTAAACTTTCCTCACATTTTTTTATTTTTCAACGTAGCTCCTAAACTACAAATTGGACAAAAATGGTACTTATATTTCCTGAAACTAGAGCTTATGACGGTTCTAACGGTATGCATACCTTTTTTTCTACCATTAACACCAGCCGCGCAATTCGAATTTTAAAAATCTATGCATTTTTTTTGCTCACCCTTTATATCTATAGAAATTATTCATACAATCAGATATTACTTTACTTTGCACATTTTATGGGAAGAGTAAAGATATAAATATATATATTATGTTCAAACCACTAATGGTATAACCAGTACTATAGTTCTCTAGGGGCACTTAAGGTAAGTGGTTGGGAGGTAACTCCAATTTAGATTTTAGTTTTTGAAATGTTAAAAATCGCTGTAAGGAAAACCAAATTGTAGCATTAAGATCTTTAGGTATAGATAAACAGACACACATCATTTTAATTTTATATAAGGATTGAAACATACAGGCAGACAAACATTGTACTGCTTTAATGGTAAACTTACGCAAGCATATTTTGGGGCAATTTTGCCTTGAGTGATATTGTCTCATATATAAGTTCATTTTTCTCCTCAAAACCTGAGATAAAAAGAAAACATTTACAAGAAAGACTTGAACAATATGAAAATATTGGAAACCAATAAATAATTTTATACTTTAGGTGGTTCATGAAATAGGGAATGCCATGACAAAAATAGGACATCTTGATATTTTTTTTGATTACATTTTGTTATATTATATTTTCATCCTATTTAAATAATTTTTAAGATATTGATTTCTAGGATGACAAGTCAATACATCTCTAAAAGTAGGTCTTATAATTTAAGTCTATTAAAATTTAACAATCTAATTAATTTTTGGGTGCTTTAACACTATATGAAAACACCTTCCCCTCTTATTTCTAAAATAAATTCAAATAAGAGGGTGAGGGGTCTAGTTTTTAGTTTGTGTAATTATTACTCTATGTTAGAACGGTTATACAGGTTTTACAAAATTATTGCTTTATATAACTTTGAAAAAACCCGGTTTTTAAGGCATAATTTGTGAAGAAATTAAATGGATTATTAATTTCTGTCAATGGCAAGTAGGTTATATTATGCAATACATTTGTTCTATTAAAAAAAAACACCCTGTATTTGGTACCTGTTACCCCAATAGGTTTAACTTTTATGGATGTTATCATCCTTGCTAAAGAGAGAGGCAAGTAGAAAATAAAAAAAATATAATATTTATTGACTTACTTATACTTGCATCATTAAATATTTGAAGAACTTTCAAATTCTCTCGCATTGTGAGTGGTTGTGTGTCCAGATTGAATCTAGAATTATATAGTTTGTTTTTAGAATAAAATAGTCATGAAAAAAAAGATGACAACATCCATAAAAGCGAAGCACTGAAATGGTAGGACAAACGGACATTAACACTTGTATAGTGTCTGAACTGAATAATCAGAATTTAAGTATAAGAGTCGAAGCAAAATTGTAAGTAAATTTGTTGGAAAACTGCTTGATGCAGGATAATGTTTATGGACATACTTACATTTTATGACTTGATTATAGAGTTGCTTCGCTTATAATATTGTTATTTGTTGTCCCAGGAATCAATATACCAAAAACCAGATCAAACGGATAATTAGATCACATAAAATTTTGTTTTTAAAAAAGTAGAAAAATCAACATGTTTAAAATGGACGTACGGACATTCTGGTAAAGATTATAGAGTTGCTACGCTTTTCAAATCGTACCTAACTACTACAGGAATCATCATGCAGAGTTTGAAGTCAATAGGACAATTCTAACATGCCTAAATTAACGAATAGAAGCTATCTATCTCGGACGGACGGACGGACAGACCGACCCTAATTATAGAAAAGCTTTGCTTTTAAAAAGCATAATCAACCTCCTTATAATAATTGTTTAATATGATAGTTGTATATTAGGTTAAAGTTATAATATAAAGTATGTTTAGGGCAATTCTCTTTCACCTTAATAAAATTGTTGTCAATAATTTTCCACCTTGATGTTTAAGGTTTAAATTTGTGCAAAATGTGATTATCTATCCTTTTTTTTTCATATTTCCCTGTCATTACCAGATGTGGTATTATTTTATTTTAAAACTAGGGGCTTCACCCCTAGCCTCTAGGGGCTGTGCCCCAAGAGGTAATTAAAAAAAAATAAGTACTACAGTAGTTTTATTTCAACTAACTTCTCTATAAGAAAATACCTCCGCAAGAAAAAAAGATAAAAAATTGGGGAGGGGAGATTTTTTTTTGGGGGGGGGGGAGGGGGTTGGGAGTGTCCCACTCCCCAAGAAAATAGCTTAAAACCACCACAGGACCAGTAGGTATATACCCTGAAGAGTAGAATCCGATCGGTTCAGTGGTTACTAAGATCTTAAGGGACAGACAGACAGACAGACAGACACCGTTCTACTTTGTATTTTAGACTAGCGGCTTCGCCCCTAGCCTCTAGGGGCTTTGCCCCAAGAGGTGAAAAAAAAAATATAAAATCGTAAAGGACCATGAAAATATCCTTCAAAAAAAAAAAAAAAATTGGGGGGGGGGATTTTTTGTTTTTTTGGGGGGGTTGGGGGTGTCCCACCCCCCAAGAAAATAGCTTAAAACCACCACAGGACCAATAGGTAGATACCCTGAAGAGTAGAATCCGATCGGTTCAGTGGTTACTAAGATCTTAAGGGACAGACAGACAGACGGTCAGACAGACAGACAGACACCGTTCTACTTTGTATTATAGATACCTATTATTTGTCTGAAGACCACAAATAGTGAACAAAAGACAGTTCATGCGATCATAAACTGTACACTGCTGCTTGAACTTTAGGGGATGTTCTGCCTCATGTACTTTCAGCTCAGCCGCAGTGAAGAAAGAAACTAAAATATCAATAGTTATATATTAATACTTAACAGTTTGGCCCTTTGCCGCATCTTTATTACCCCCCCCCCCCCCCCCACTATTACCTAAGATCCTATTTTAGGTAGAGGGTATTTTTTCTTATTTTTGAAGCTAGAAATTTTTTTTTTAAACAATATTTATCTCAAAACATAAATTTTGGCGGCCGCAGCTGTACTTGACAGCTGTCAGCTGTCGCAGTTGTTGGTCAGCAGGAAAACGGCGGTGGATATTTATGAAATTTTAATATGTTATGTAGACATGTAAGATAAGCTTAGGTTTAAAATTTGAAGTCTCTAAGTCAAAACAATGGGGTCGCAGGAGGCTTTCAAATATTTTTGAAACTTGAACACTTGAAGTAAAAAAATGTAATGTGTCATACACATATTTAAAAAGTCACTTAGTTATTGCCCTCTTTCTTTCACAAACAGAAAATGAGATAGAAAAAACGAAAGGGGGGGGGGAGGCTTTCAACGCCCTGTCTGTGCCCTAACCCTGCAGGTCTACTAAAGGCCTTATATAAACCTAACTAAACATGCATTAAAGTAATGAACAAGCAACCAAAAACTACCCTTTTTCCCCCTAATTTTCAATTCATTGCAATAATAAGTTTAGGGTGGAGGGGAGGCATAGAATTTAATTTGAAAAAACTTTTACCATTTTCACAATCCGGGCATATGTGGTTGTTGTACTTCCTGGTATTGTGAACACTAAATAAGACAATTATCTAAATTTATTGTTCATTGTATAATCCCTGTGTGCATGTACTGTATCAAGTACTAGCAGCTACGCGGCCTCTTTAAGTTAAAAATAATATTAGTTTTCATAGACACATAAATCTGAGTGTTAAAAAGAACTTTTAGTCCATCCAAAAAAAAATAGGTTTTTTTTTATTAATGCATTTTATTATAGAGGTAATTATGTAATAAAATTTTGTATCAACATTGGTATATAGTTATTCAGTTGTTATGTAAATAACATAAATTGAACAATATCATGTTGATAACTAATCTTTATTTAGGCCAAAAGTTGACAAAAATCATTGCAATTATATTGGTTTTTATGCAAAGTTTTTTTATTGGGTTGTAGTGTAGATATTTGTTTACTTTCAACTAACCTTGAAAGATGTGTCTTCATATTGTTTGCTCTATTAGTTCTGTGCATGCATTTCACATCTCCACAATTAACAGAACACCACCTTAACATTAACCCATTAGTGCCGAACCGGGCATCAAAATCCCATTTTTTCACATTAAAGTTATTGGTGGAAAACTTTGGACACTGTTACGATAGTATTCTCTTATTTGACAATAACATTTCAACCATACCCCCCCTCTCTCTTACCTTTCTATACTTTAAATTAGAAATTACTTACATAACGCTGCGGTTTTTTTCAGTAAAATTCACCCTCTTCATATTTCCTCCTCCACGCTTAGCAACTTTTATCAGATCAAATACTAAATAATTGATATATTAGAAAGCTATATAATTGTTTTGGATAATCAAACATTAGTTAATCATCCATAGAACTATTATCTCAGTTCCCATTAGAACGGCCGTAGCTGTACTTGGCAGCTGCCAGCCGCCAAAGTCGGCGGTCGGCGGGAAACGGCAGCAGATCTTTAAGAAATTTTTATACGTTATGTAGACATATATGAATAGCTTAAGTTTAAAATTTGAAGTCTCTAAGTCAAAAATTGCGGCTACAGGAGCCATTTAAAGATTTCTGGAGACCTGGAGGATCAGGACCTGCAAGATCATACCTGGAACCTAAAATTGACTTGAACACCTATAATTCATATAATGATGTACTACTAGAGGATATTTTAGTATTTTGGTAAGATAAAATGCTTTGTTTTAGTCAAAAGCATATTTTTGTTCTTTACCTGGATGACCCTGCCAGGTTTACTGGCATCCTGTGCCCGCCAGGATGGAGATATTAAAAAAATTCCAACTCTCAGTTATATGTAATAAATATACTTAAAAAGTCACGCAGTTTGGGCTCTTTATCTTTCACACACAGAAAATTAGATAGAAAAAACGAAAACGGAGGGGGGACGTTCAACGCCCCCCTCCCCCAACTGTTAGGGGTTAAAATTGATTTATGATAGAAAAACATATACATCCAGAGAAATAAAGATAGATAAATTATTTACAAACTAACTAGCAATGATTTTAGAGGTGTTCCTAAACATGACAGAATATCATCATGTAAAGTTTTAATTCAATAGGATAATTCTATCTTAATCAATCAGAAAAAGAGGCATATAGTTAATTAGATTAAATACATAAATAGATGGATAGAAAACAAGGATCCATAAAAGTGAAGCTGTAAAACTGTAGGATAGACAAATATTAACACTTGTAGAATGTCAGAGCTTAATATACAAAATAAAAATATATTAATTTTCACAAAATTATATGTAAATATGTTGCAAAACTTCTGAAATACAGAATTCTGTTTAAGGACATACTGACATTTTTAGAACTAGATTATAGATATACCTCGCTTATAATATTGTACCTAATTGTAATAGGAATCAGTATTCCAAAAATCAGATCAATTAGATGATAATATCACATAAAAAAATTTTGTTAAAAAAGTAAAAAAAAATCAACATGTTTAAAATGGATGTACGGACATTCTGGTAAGGATTATAGAGTTGCTACGCTTTCTAAATCGTACCTAACTACTACAGGAATGATCATGCAAAGTTTGAAATCGATAAGACAGTTCTAACATGTCTAAATTAACGAAAAAAGCTATTTGTTTTGGACGGACGGACAGACTGATTATAGAAAAGCTTCGCTTTTATAAAGTATGAAACTAACTAGTCTTTCTAACTAGTCCCCAACGTCTTATAATAATATTTTCTAATTCAATAGCTCAATAACTTTTATTGAATTTTGATTAGTTGGTTCATTTACTTGAGTGTCCAAATGTTTCAACCACTAATTGTAATTTACAGAAGGGGTAATGCTTTGCATTATCATTGGAGAAACCCATCATTTATTGGCAACATAAATATAGTTTTCTGTTCCTTTAGCTCAATGGATGTAGAATACATGGAAACATTGACAGGGGAAAATATGTTGGCAATTTAGGTTGCTTAAATGGATACCATTTATTGGTCAGTTCTTTCACACAGTAGAAGGGGAGGGTATAGGGTAAAGAGGAAGGATGTTGGTTATCGATAGTTTAGCCAGCTAGAAGTAATGCCTCATTAGAGTACATTAAAAGTTGGTTCAACATCCATTTATTTATATATCCATTGTTTCTGTTCATTTAGCTCTCTAACAAGCCTTTACATTTCAATTGGGGTTAATTAAAACCAGCGAAAAGTTTGGAATGGTTGGATTTAAAACTTTAGGTACTTTATTAAATCCTGTTTGCATGTTTTAAACTAGCAGTGTCCAAACTTTACAACCAATAACTTTATCTGCATAAGGGATAGTTTTGTTTAACATTATGTAGGATAAACATCTATTTATCGTTCATTGTCTTATCCTTTAAGATCCCTAACTTAAATTGTAATAGTTGTATACAACTTTTTCTTTAAAAAGTTTAAAAATCAACATGTTTAGAATGGATGTGCAGACATTCTGGTAATGATTACAGAGTTGCTACGTTTTATAAATCGTACCTAACTGTCATAGGAATCATTATGTAAAGTTTGAAATCATTAGGTCAATTCTAACATGCCTAAATTAACGAAAAGAGCCAACAATTACGGACGGACCCTAATTATAGAAAAGCTTAACTTTTTTAAAAATCCGCGAAGTAACATTTAAAAAAATTTACCAAATAAATTTGATACATTTTAGGATTAAAAATGAAAAAAAGATAATTAAAGAGGGAGTGAGAGAGAAATTAATAGAGAGAGAGAGAGAGAGAGAAAGAGAGAGAGAGAGAGAGAGAGATAAAAAAAAATATGAATATAAAAGATAAAGAAAGAAAACACTTGAATATAGAGATGCTTCGCTTATTGTACCTTGTTGTAATAGGAATCAGCATGTTTTAAATGGATAGGGATTAGATCATAATTAATAAACAACAATCCTTATATAAAAG
>NC_137274.1:21862836-21867836 GCF_053477335.1 Acartia tonsa
GTTTCAACCACTAATTTTAATCTACAGAAGGGGAAATCATGTGTATCTTCATTGGGGACTTACATAATTTATTGGCCATTGTCTTATCCCTTTAGATCCCTTAAATCTAAGATCTGTTCCTTTTACCCTGAGTTGAGATGATTGATTGATTGAATGGACAGTAAGGCAGAAAAAATAACAAGAATGTTTTACATCAATAGGTAGCAAGGCCAGGGATCTAAAGGGATAAGACAATGGCCGATAAATTGAGTAGAAATCCCCAATGATGAAACACAAAGTAACCAATTCTGGATATGCAAAAATAGCAGGGATCTAAAGGGATAAGACAATGGCCGATAAATTGATGAACATCCCCAATAATGAAACACAAAATAACCAATTCTTGATATGCAAAATTACCAGGGATCTAAAGGGATAAGACAATGGCTGATAAATTGATGAACATTCCCAATAATGAAACAAACAAAATACTAATCCTGTAGATTACAATTAGTGGTTAAAACGATTGGCCACTCAACTATATGAACCAACCAATCAAAATTCACAAAAATTTCCCAAAGTTATTAAACCAATGAATAAGAAAACGTTACTATAAAACTTTGAGGACTAGTGTAATATACATAAATACATCCACTATGACTTGAATATAGTGTGTCTTTGCTGTGTAAAAAAATTGCAAAAATCGGACAGAAAATTTTGTCAACTGAAAGCAGGGAAGGAGTGGATAGGAATCTAAAGGGATAAGACAATGGCCGATAAGTTGAGTAGAAATCCCCAATGATGAAACACAAAGTATCCAATTCTGGATATGCAAAAATGCCAGGGATCTAAAGGGATAAGATAATGGCCGATAAATTGATTATACATCTCATATGATGAAACACATAAATACCTCTTCTGTAGATTACAATTAGTGGTCGAAACGTTTAAACACTCAACCTTATAATTCTAAGTTGGTAAGGAAAGAATAAGAAAATGTTATTATATAAAATAGTCCTCAAAGTTTTACAATAACATTTTATTAATGATTGACTTAACAACCTTGTGGACTTTTATTGAATTTTGATTGGTTGTTTCTTTTAGTTTGGTGTCCAAACATTTTAACCACTATTAGTAATCTACAGAATCATGAATTTTGTGTATCATCATTATTGATATCGGCCATTGTCTTATCCCTTTAGATCCCTGCATATACATACATACAATAAGCCTTGTCTATATTGTGTCTTTGCTGCGTAAAAAATATTGCAAAAATCGGACAGAAAATTTTGTCAACTGAAAGCGGGGAAGGAGTGGTTGGGGAGGTGAGATTTGTCACAGGGAGGGAGGGGACATTGGGCTGTTTATTACACTAGTCCAAAAAGTTTTATAATTACATTTTTTTATTAGTTGGCTTAACAACCTTGGTGACTTTTACCAAATTTTGATTCATAATGTTAGGTGTCTAAATGTTTCAACTACTAATTGTGATCAATATCAGGGGTAATTTTGTTTATTATTATTGGGTATATACATTAATTTTTTGGGCCATTGTCTTATCCCTTAAGATCCCTGGGAGCTTTGTCAACCACCACTAAGTATATGATCAAGTGTCAACTTGACAGGTTTTTTGAAAATTTAACCCTTTAGGGATGATAATGGCATTTTTTACAGCAACAAAGACACAGTTTATTTATAACATGGAATTATAGACAGCTTTCCGCGGACATTATGCGGATAGTAAGGCTAAGAACTGGTTCCGGATTTTAATCGGTTTCCAAGTCATATTGTATGTATGTAAATGTTACCAGAGAGAGTTTAAGGAGACAATGGGCTGTTTATTACACTAGTCCCCAAAGTTTTATAGTAATGTTTTCTTATTCGATGAGGATTAAGAAGTGTAGATAATGTCCAGGAATCTAAAGGGATAAGACAATAGCTGATAAATTGTTCCACATCCACAATGATGATTCACATCATTCCTTAGATTACAATTAGTGGTTGAAACTTTTGGACACTCAACTAAATGAAACAACCAATCAAAATTCAAGTATATGATCACATGACAACTTGACAGGTTTTTTGAAAATTTAACCCTTTACGGATTAGGATCACAAAAATAAGGTAGATAATGATCTAAAGGGATAAGACAATGGCCCATAAATTGATGTACATCCACAATGATGATTCAAATAATTAACCCTACCTTAGATTACAATTAGTGGTTGAAACATTTGGACACTCAACTAAATGAAACAACCAATCAAAATTCAAAATTTAACCCTTTAGGGATGAGGATCACAAAAATAAGGTAGATAATGATCTAAAGGGATAAGACAATAGCCAATTAATAGATGCACAACCCCAATGATGATACACAAAATTACAAAAACAGTTGGACACTAAACTAAGTATATCAAATAATCAAAATTCAATAAAAGTCCCCCAAAGTTGCTAAGCCAATGAATAAGAAAACAGTATTATAAATCTAGGGACTAGTTTAATAAACAGTCCAACGTCCACTCCCTCCCTAGATGATAATGTTTGTGATTTACCGGCTACCGGATATCCGGCTGATTTCTAATGCCAGTTATCCGGTATCTGCCAATCTTTAATATTTTTTCAGATAACCGGATATACGGCATTCTAAATCAGCTGTATATCCGGTATCCATATAGTTTCAATGTCTGGTATTTACCCGGTTATTGAAAATGTCCAGATATCCGGCTAAACCGGTTATCCAGCCCAACCCTAATTTTTATTACCAACTTACAATCAATATATTATTACTTGGATGTTGCACCAGATTTTCATATTATCTAAATAATATGATACTTGCAGCTGGCTAAAATATATATATCCAACCCCTTTACCCCAGCCCCTCCTTCTGGATGTACAAACTGACCAATAAATGAGGTCAATATTTGTAATATGAATTATTTTCTAGAACTCCTACCAAAATACAAACCGTCACCAGAGGGTTAAATGTGTCTCAATTCGTTTCTAAGAATTGTTTGACATTGATATGACAAGGCCTGGTTCTAGAGAGGGATTTTTACTATGGAGTACACTTGGCCTTGTTCTAGAGATAATAAATTACCCACTGCAAGATCACCAATAGGCCTCTAGGGGAACCTTTGCTCTACATTATAGTTTTTAAAAATTGTTTTTCAAGGGGGAAATTTCTTTTTGGAGGGTAGTGTAAAGGAGAATCCTATCGGTCTAACAGTTAGTGAGATCCTTCGGTAAAAATACACAGACAGACAGAGAGACAGACAGACAGACAGACAGACAGACAGACAGACAGATAGACAGACAGACAGATATAAACAGATAGATAGATAGACAGACAGACAGACAGACAGACAGACAGACAGACAGACAGACAGACAGACAGACAGACAGACAGACAGACAGACAGACAGATAGACAGACAGACAGACAGACAGACAGATAGACAGACAGACAGACAGACAGACAGACAGACAGACAGATATAAACAGATAGATAGATAGACAGATAGACAAATAGACAGATAGACAAACAGACAAACAGACAGACAGATACCCAGATAGACAGACAGACAGAAAGAAAGACAAACATCCTTTTATACTTTTATACAATATATAACTCATAGGGAGGGAGGGGACATTTAGGCTGTTTATTACACTAGTCCCCAAAGTTTTATAATAACGTATTCGTATTTGTTGTCCTCACAACCTTTGAAACTTTTATTGAATTTTCATTAGTTGGTTCATTACAAATGACTAAAAGTTTTAACCACTAATTGTAATCTACAGAAGGGATAATTTATTGTATTATCATTAGGGATTTAATTGTACATCAGTTAATCGACCCTTGTCTTATCCCTTTAGATTCCAGATATATTATTAGCTTATGAAAACCAACAGGTTCGCTACTATTGTTATTCCTCGTTGTTTACCATTCCAGAGATCTTAAGGGACAAGACAATGGACGATAAATTGATGATATCATCAATAATAATTTAACAAAATTATCCCTTTTATAGATTAAAACTATTGGTTGAAACGTTTGGATTCTTAAGTTAGTGAACCAATCAAAATTTATTAAAAGTTCCCAAAGTTTTTTAGCTTACAAATAAGAAAATGTTAACATAAACAGTCTAATGGCCCCTCCCTATATTCAGGGATCTAAAGGGATAAGACAATGGCCGATAATTTGATGTACATTGTACATGCCCAATCATAATAAATCCCCCCTTATGTAGATTGAAATTAGTGGTTGAAACGTTTGAACATTCAACTTAATGAGTCCACCAATCAAAATTCACTAAAGTCCCCATAGTAGTTCAACCAACAAATAAGAAAACGTTATTATAAAACTTTGGGGACTAGTGTAATAAACAGTCCAATGCTTCCTTCTAATATTCAGGGATCTAAAGGGATAAGACAATGGCCGATAAATTGATGTACATACCCAATCATAATACACAAAATCATCCTTCTGTAGATTGAAATTAGTGGTTGAAACGTTTGAACACTCAACTTAATGAGTCCACCAATCAAAATAATAAAGTTGTTGAGCCAACAAACAAGAAAACATTATTGTAAAACTTTGGGGACTAGAGTAATAAACAGCCCATTGTCCCCTCTCTCTCCATCGTAAAAAGGTAATAAATATTTCAATTTTTCAACATGGTGTTATAATAATAAATTTTACTAACACAGGGATAAGTCATATTGCTCTGAAGTTTGTTTGTTTGTTTTAAAAGTATATATTAAACTTTTTGAATAATATCATCCTTATACTAAAGTAACAGGATGTCTGTCTGTTTGTCTGGGTGTACTGAAGGATCTTGCTAACCGCTGAACCAATTGGGTTCTACTTTACATGGTAGCTTCTCATAGGTTTCAGGAAGGTTTATAACTATTTTGGGGAAGGGTACCACCACCCTTTCAAGAGAAATTGCCCCTAGAAAAAAATTACCCCCACAAAATTTCTTTTTTTTTTAAATACTAAAATAAAAATGGTATTTATAA
>NC_137274.1:21872836-21940336 GCF_053477335.1 Acartia tonsa
TTATTATATCTTCAGGGTGAGTCCATCATCGTAAGCCGTCTACAAGATCTTAAGGGACAAACAGACGTACATCCTTTTCTATAATAGGATAGAAAAGGGACAAAGGGAAAAATATTAAGTATAACAAAAAGTAGAAAAGATAAAAGAAAACATTTTAAAGAGACAAACAGAAAAAATTCAAAATGGAGGAATTTTTTTCAGGTGTAACCTTGGCATAAACTGAGAACTCAAATCTACAGAAGGGATGATTTTATGTATCATCATTTACAATGTACATTAATTTATCGGCCATTTTCCTGCTTTTTTGGGGGGTCACCCTGTCACAAACTGAGAACTCCAATGTGCTGTTTCAAAGATTAGTGGTTGAAACGTTTGGACACTCAACTTATCGTAATTATAAAACTTTGGGGACTAGTATAATAAACAGCCCAATGTCCCCTCCCTCATTGTTACACTAGTGCCTAAAGTTTAAAAGAAACGGTTTCTTATACATTGTTGTTTTAACAACTTTGGGGACTTATTGTATTTTGAACTGTTGGTTCATTAAGTTGATTGTCCAAGCATTTCAAACACAAATTGTAGTCTACAAAGGGGGTAATTTTGTGTATCATCATTGGTAATTACATTAATTTATCAGCCATTGTCTTATCCCTTTAGATCCCTGTTTTTTTTTTTGGGGGGGGGGTGTTGTAACTTTATCGCGAAGTAAAGGAATTAATCACCTTGTCATAAACTGAGAACTCAAATCTACAGAAGTGGTAATTTTGTGTATCATCATTGGCAATGTACATTAATTTATCGGCCATTGTCCTATCCCTTTGGGTCCCCAAAGTTTTAAAATAACTAGTTTTTTGGGACACCCAGTCATAAACTGAGAACACAAATGTGCTGTTTCAAAGATTTACAATCCACTATATAAAGCAGGGACGCCAAAATGTAATAAGTTTCTGACGAATATAAGGTAATAGTTTTGTGGCGCTGAAATTTGATATTGTAATTTCTATTATCTTTCAAAATTTTCATTCTGCATAAAATGTCATCTTAAAATGCCTAAAACTTGTTTGTTATTAAAGCTGTAGGCTTTAAATTTGGGGTATAGGATATACTTGTGGAAATCTTTCAGCAGTTAGATCTATGTATTTATTCAAAAGTTATGGGTAGAATTGTATTTCTAGTTTTACTTTACAATATCTGGTGAATTAAAACCAGTTCTCGGCCATATGTGAAAAATAATGCATATCATCGTAATATTAAAATATAAATCATGATATTAAAACCAGTTTTGTTGGCCTAACCCATCAGCCCCACTAGGTCAACAAAACTGGTTGTAATATTAACATATTTCATTTTAATATCTGTGAAAAGCTGTCTGTCTATGACACAAGCACTACATAAATATTTTTTGTTGGCACCCCTGTCTGTGTCAAGATTTACAGCCCTCTATAAAGTCGCTGTACTTTGTTGTTTAAAACTTTTAGTGTCAAACTAACAACACCTCCCTCCCCCTCCTTAAGCCAGGGATCTAAAGGGATAAGACAATTTGGTTGGTTAATTATGTTGAGTGTCCAAACGTTTCAACCACTAATTTAACTCCACAGAAGGTGTACTTTGTGTAGACTAACTAACTAACAACACCCCCTCCCCCTAGTACCCAACCCAAATGACTTACCACCAGGGATCTAAAGGGATAAGACAGTAGCAGATAAATTGATGTACATCCCTAATGATTAAACACAAAATTACTCCTTTTGTATAATATGAGTAATGGTTGAAACGTTTGGACACTTGACTAAATGCATAAACCATTCAAAATTAAAGGAGAACCATATCGGTTCAGTGGTAAGCAAGTTCCTTGTTGTGTACAAAATGTAATTTTTATATAACATTACTTTATGGATCTAAATGGATAAGACAATGGCTGATAAATTGAAGTTCATCCCCAATGATGATAAACAAAATTAAACCTTCTGTAGTTACAATTAGTGGATGAAACATTATGACACTCAACTCTATAAACTAACCAATCAAAATTAAATAAAACTCCCCAAAGTTGTTAAGCCAAGAAAACGTTTTTTGTTGGACACACACATTACCCCTTCTGTAGATTAAAATTAGTGGTTGAGACGTGTGAACTCGTAATGAACCAACAAATTAAAATACCATAAAAGTCCCCAAAGTTGTTGAGCCAACGAATAAAAAAAAAACATATTTATAAAACTTTTGAGACTAGTGTAATAAACAGCCCAATGTCCCCATCTCTCTCTGCATATACAAACAATTGCTACAAAACAATAATATATGAAAAATCGGGAATAGTCCATTTCGTGGCAATGCTCCTTAAGGGGCGATTCATTGTATTTTTAAAATGGCTTTTAAAAGGTTATTTTAG
Organism: Acartia tonsa; assembly: GCF_053477335.1. Lineage (NCBI taxonomy): Eukaryota > Metazoa > Arthropoda > Copepoda > Calanoida > Acartiidae > Acartia > Acartia tonsa. The sequence continues at coordinate 21,875,226 of NC_137274.1, forward strand.
GTTAGGTTAGGTTATATCAGATTAGGTGATTGTTCTGCAGGGTTAGAGCCCCCTGAAGGTGCTATATAGAAATAGGAGAAAAGCTACTCTGAGAATACGAAAAATTGCCCCTTAAGGGGCGTTGCCAAAAAAGGGACTATACCCGGAAAATCTTTTTTTTTGTTGGACACCATCCTCTCTCTCTTTCATTCTTTTCCGAGAAGACAAACTTTTATTACAATGGCCGATAAATTAATGTATATCGCCAATGATGATACACAAAATTACCCCTTCTGTAAGTAACAATGAATGGCTGAAATGTTTGGACACTCGACTTAATGGACCAACCAATCAAAATCAAAGTTGTTAAGCCATAAACATACAATAGCTACAAAAACAATAAAAATTTAAAATATTGTTTTTTGTTGGTCACCCATATTCTCTCTCTCTTTCATTTTTTTCCGAGAAGACAAACTTTTATTATAAGCTAGGTTGCCGTTTTTAAAACTTAATTTTCATTATTTTCTTTATTTAACAACATTTTCTGCCTGTAAAGTTCTCAACAACCTTGGGGACTCTTAATTAATTTTGATCGTTCATAAAGTTGAGTGATCAAACTTTTCAACCACTGATATTGTAATCTACAGAAGGGGTAAATTTGGGGCATGTACATCAATTTATCGGCCAATGTCTTATCCCTTTAGATCCCTGTGACTATATATTCCCTTCTTCCACACAAGCCCCATCAAGTTGAATAATTGAGTCGTTGAGTGTAAATGGGCAGCTCATAAATTTTCCAACACTCGGCCAGTGTGGCCAAGAGTGCAAGGGCCAGGGCCACAGTCCCAAAAGTATTTTAAATAGTCCTCAAAGTTTTTTAAAAAGTCCCCAAAGTTTTTATAAAAGTTCTCAAAGTTTTTAGAGGAGTCCCCAAAGTTTTTATAAAAGTCCTCAGTTTTATAAAAAGTCTCCAAAGTTTCATAAAAGTCCCCAAAGTTTTTATAAAATTCCCCAAAGTTTTTGTAAAAGTCCCCAAAGAGTTCATAAAAAGTCAATATAAATTCTAGTGAAAATTTTCCGACACTCGGGCAGTGTGGCCAAGGGTGCCAGGGCCAGGGCCACGCGCAGGGATCTAAAGAGATAAGACAATGGCCAATAAATTGATGTACCTTCCTAATGGTTACAAATACAATGTTGCCACGGGTGCCAGGGCCTGGGCCGTGCGCAAGGATCTAAAGGGATAAGACAATGGCCAATAAATTTCCAACACTCGGACAGTGTCGCCAAGGGTGCCAGGACTAGGGCCACGCACAGGGGACTAAAGGGATAAGACAATGGCCAATAAATCTCCAACACTCGGGCAGTGTGGCCATGGGTGCAAGGGCCAGGGCCACGCGCAGGGATCTAAAGGGATAAGACAATGGCCAATAAATTTCTAACACTCGGACAGTGTGGCCAACGGGTCCAGGGCCAGGGCCACACGCAGGGATCTAAAGGGATAAGACAATGGCTGATAAATTGATGTACATCCCAAATGGTGTGGTAGTGTGGCCAAGGGTGCCAGGGCCAGGGCCGTGCGCAAAGATCTAAAGGGATAAGACAATGGGCGTAAATGATGTACATCCCAAATGGTGTGACAGTGTGGCCAAGGGTGCCAGGAAGAGGGCTTTGCACAGGGATCTAAAGGGATAAGACAATGGCCAATAAATTGATGTACCTTCCTAATGGTTACAAATACAATGTTGCCACGGGTGCTAGGGCCTGGGCCGTGCGCAAGGATCTAAAGGGATAAGACAATGAGCGTTAAATTGATGCACCTCCCCAATGATTACAAATACAATGTGGCCATAGGTGCCAGAGCCTGGAGATGCGATCCTCAATTTTCAAATTCTTTGAACGTACATATAAGACTTTTACAGAAATGCTTCGCATCCAGAACTATCTATCTATGCTTGATATAAAGTTAACACTTTATAGAGCAGATTATGAATATTTGATTGATGTGTGCCCCGCAATTATCCAGTAGCAATCAGGCGCAAGACACAATTACTTTAGCTAGGCCCAAGGCATTATTTGTATCCTTTTATGCATTCATAGGCCTATCTCTACCTATATGACACCATATATGGGTAACGCTAGCCTATTCATGGTAATTTGTATGTGATTTGCTAATAGTATATGTTTATTAAAGACATTATGTTTATTGTTAAAGTAACCATGTAAATAATCAGTACAAATATGTATGCCTACAACCATGCCTGATTTACGTCACATATTAACATACAGACATTTAATTGCACAGACAAACACTAAGATCCTGGTCCAAAGCTAATGTTATAGCATGTACCTCTTAAATTTAGTTAGTTATTTATTGACTCTCCTACCATCAACTTCTCTTTCTGGCTTTAAAAGGTAATGACTTAGTTGTTTGGCATGCATTGTAGTTTAAATTTAGGCCCCTTAGTACTTAGCATGAATTGAGCTTAGGCCTTATGTTAGAATTCTAACACTTAGCACAATTCACTGCTTGGGACTTAGGGCACATTTCTGTCCTACTCTACTTATGATTTTAACACTTATCCTGTAAATATTTTCATACTTAACTTATGCACTTGTAATATAAATACACTTTATAAAAACATTTTCCTTCCTTAATACTTAATATACTTATATAATTCTGATCGAATATCAAAACCAACCATTTATTCTTAGATTAAAGCAACATAATACTTCGCGTGGGTCTTTTGTTGAGCTTCCACCAGCTCAACCAAATTCGTATTATACTTGTGGGAATAGAGGGTTAAGCATTCTAAACAAACGAACCGACGATGAGAATGTCTATGTGTATTGCAGTAAAAGTAGGTTTTTAGTAGTACTCATAGAAGAGCGGTCTCCATACATAAATTTGGACAAACGCCCCATTCGCACACACAAGCCAAGCACAAGGATCTAAAGGGATAAGAAAATGATTGATAAATTGATGTACATCATAGATTTTCCAACACTAGGACAATGTGGCCTAGGGTGCCAGGGCCAGGAAATTAATATCCACTGGATTAGAACCAGTCCTAAGCCATACTGAAAAACCAGTATCATATCATATTCATTTTTTTTATAAATATAAATTTAAAATCAGTTTTTATCATCATTGGGGATGTACATCAATTAATCGGTAATTGTCTTATCCTTTTAAATATCTCTCAACTTAGCCACCTTCATTAAGTTGAGCGTTTAAACATTTCAACAACTACTAATTTTAATCTTCAGAAGATGTAATTTTGTGTATCATCATTATGGATGTACATCAATTCATTGGCCATTGTCTTATCCCTTTAGATCCGTCAACTTAGCCACCTTTATTTAGTTGAGTGTTCAAACGTTTCAACCACTGATTTTAATCCACAAAAGGGGTAATTTTGTGTATCATCAATTTATCAGCCATTGTCTTATCCCTTTAAATCCCTGTGGACTTGGCACCTGAGGCTTAAACACTTAACAGATATGTGTAGTAATTTTATGTATCATCATTGGGGATGTACAACCATTTATTGGTCATTATGTTATCCCTTTAGATCCTTGGAGTATTTTAGTTCAAATCCACTTAACAACTTTGAACTTTGAAGACTTAAGTCGAGCGTTCAAACGTTTCAACCCCTTATTTTAATTTACAGAAGGGGTAATTTTGTGAATCATCATTGGGGATGTACATCATTTTTTATCAGCCATTGTCTTATCCCTTTAGATCCCTGTCGACTTGGCCACCTTCATTAAGTTGAGTGTTCAAACATTTCAACAACAACTAATTTTAATCCACAAAAGGGGTAATTTTGTTTATCATCATTGGGGATGAACATTATTTTGTCTTATCCCTTTAGATCCCTGTCTACTTGGCCACCTGAAGCTTAGACGCTTAACAGATATGTGTAGTAATTTTGTGTATCATCATTGGGGATGTTCACCAATTTAACAGCCATTGTCTTATCCCTTTAGATCCCTGTCCTACTTGGCCACCTGAAGCTTAGACACTTAACAGATATGTATATTAATTTTGTGTATCATCATTGGGGATGTACATCAATTTATTGGCCATTGTCTTATCCCTTTAGATCCCTGTCACACTTGGCCACCTGAGGCTTAGACACTTAACAGATATGTGTAGTAATTTTGTGTATCATCATTGGGGATGTACATCAATTTATTGGCCATTGTCTTATCCCTTTAGAACCCTATAGTTTTTTAGTTTTTATATCCACTTGGCAGTGAGGTAGGGGACAATGGACTGTTTATTACACTAGTCTTATAATAACATTTTCTCATTTGTTGGATTAACAACTTTGGGAACTTTTAGTCAATTTTGATTGGTTGGTTTATGAAATTGAGTGTTCAAACATTTCAACCCCTTATTTTAATCTACAGAAGTAGCAATTTTGTGTATCATCATTGGGGATGTACATCAATTTATCGGCCATTATCTTCTCCCTTTAGATCCCTATTCCACTTGGCCACCTTCATTAAGTTGAGTGTTTAAACATTTTAACCACTGATTTTTATCCACAAAAGGGGTAATTTTGTGTATCATCAATTTATCAGCCATTGTCTTATCCCTTTAGATCCCTGTCCAACTTGGCCACCTGAAGCTTAGAAGTTAGACACTTAACAGATATGTGTAGTAAGCCGGGCCATCAATTCTACTTTGGTCAGGGATAAGACAATGACCGATAATTTGATGTACATCCCCAATGATGATACACAAAATTCCCCCTTCTGTAGATTACAATTTGTGGTTAAAACGTTTGAACCCGCAACTTTATGAACCAACCAATCAAAATTCAATAAAAGTCCCCAAAGTTGTTATGAAAACATTATTATAAAACTTTGGGGACTAGTGTAATAAACAGCCCAATGTCCCCTCCCTCCCTGATAAACGTTACTTTTATCCATTAACTTTCAGCAGGGGGAGGTTGCGTGATTTTTATAAAGCAAAGGTTTCGTGATTCGGACAAATAAAAGAACTAACAAGAATGAAAGAAGGAGAGTAAATAGACAGATAGATAGACAGATAAATAGACAGAGAGATAGACAGAGAGATAGACAGATAGATAAACAGAGAGATAGACAGAGAGATAGACAGACAGATAGACAGACAGAGAGACTGAAAAAAAGCCAGACTGAACTAAAGACAGACAGATAGACAGACAGATAGATAGACAGAAAGATAGATAGAAAGATAGATAAACATATAGATAGACAGTTAGATAGAGCAGAAAGGAGAAAAAGTTGAACGAAAGAGACAGAAATAAGTAAAGAAAGAGTGAGAAAGAATAAAAGGAAAGGAGAGAGGGAGATAGAGAGAAAGAAAGAAAGAGAGAGAGTGAGAGAGTGAGAGAGAGACAAAGAGAGAGAGATAGAGAGAGGAGAGAGAGAGAGAGAGAGAGATAGAGAAAGAGAGAAAGATAGAGAGAGAGAACAATAAGAAGAAGCAGCTTATAGTGCCTATTAAAAATGACGTCATACAATACAAATGACCAATGATATGACAAAACATATCATTGGTCAATATGTACTGGCCTATCATTGGTCAATTGTATTGTATGATGTCATTATTTATTAGTCACTATAAGCTGCTTCTTCTTTTTGTTGTCTTTCTCTCTCTCTCTCTCTCTCTCTCTTCTTTCTCTCTCTCTCTCTCTCTCTCTCTCTCTCTCTCTCTCTCTCTCTCTTTTTCTCTCTCTCTCTCTCTCTCTCTCTCTCTCTCTCTCTCTCTCTCTGTCTCTCTTTCTCTCTTTCTCTCTCTCTCTTTCTCTCTTTTCTCTCTCTCTCTCTCTTCTTTCACTCTCTCCTTCTTTAATAGGAGCTGAGATAATAGGGTAGGAACAATTAATTTTGATGTAAATCCTATAATTTTAAAATGTAGACTAAAGAAAATCTTCTAAATGTAATTGCAAAAATCTTCTAAATATAATTGCAAAAATCTTCCAAAAAAATAATTGTTTTCATAAAATCTATGGATATATACGGGTATGTTTAATTTTAATTCTAATCAAAACCCATTTTAAAAATTCAATAATAGTTATTTATAGCATATGATATTATAGACAGCTTTACGCGGATATCAAAATCAAAATTTATAAAGGATCAAATCCAGTTTGATAACCCTTAGGGGCCGATGAAAGGCCATGCTAACAAAACTGGTTTTAATCTTATAATTATTATCTTAATTTCTTACAGAAAATTGTCTATAATTCGCTGCTGTACATGATTTTTCAGTATAACGGAGAACTGGTTCTAATCCAGCGGATATTAATCGGTTTCAAAGCCATATAATTAAAAAATATTGTCTGTTTGTTTATTATTATTTTGTAGCAGACATGGCTTTTAGTAAACCAATAAATGTTATATCATAAAAATTTACTAAAATGTATTTGTTTACAAAAATCCATGTCTGCTACAAAATCAAATTAAACGCGGCATTTCCCATTTTACGCTGTTTATGGGGTGGCAATAGTTTGGTAGATTTTTTTAAAAATAAATAAACAATTTTATAAGAATAGATAGATAGATAGATAGAACATTCGGCTACGCCCCTTAAAATCTAATAAAAACCTTACTACTTTATATAATAGCATTAGAGGCTTTGAAAAATAGCATAAAACCATATGTCCCAACTTAATTCTAAACAATAAAAAGGCCTAAAACCATCGCAGGGCCTATGTAAAGCTTTCATTAAAAGGAGAACTCAATCAGTTTAATTATAGAATTTTTAAGCTAAGGGCAAAAATAATTATATTACTATTATATAAAGTAGTAAGGTTCTTTTTTGTTTGTATTTAAGAATATAGCCACTGAACCGATATGGTTCTCCTGTACAATAAAGCTTCTTAAAGGTCCATGGAAGGTTTATAACTATTTTAAGGGAAGGGTATCATTACCCTCCCAATAGAATTGGCCCCTAGTTTTTAAAATAGCATAAATTATTCTACAGAACTATACAACCCCTAAATAGTATCTGAGTTCCATAAAAATTTATAGCATTAAAATAACAACAAAATAAATATCAAATCCGAACATTTTCCAAATATAATTGTAATCATACCTTATCCCTTTAGACATCGAATTTCGTCTGCTTTTTTTGGTGATACGTTGAATATGTTTATTTTATCATGATTTATTAAATTGTATGTGATTAAGCGATTATTTTACTATATTTATATTCTTATTTACTAAGTATATTTGCGATTACTTTTATTTAATGAAATCTTCCAATTTTTAACATGTACAAAACGGCCTGCTTAATTGCTTCAAGATCCATGTACGTCAGATCTATACAGGAAATAAATGTCTATAAACGAGCTCAAGTTTTCCAAGGAATATATGATTAAAACTCATAGTGCTCCAATAATCCATAATAAACTCTCATTGCCCAGAACGATAAGACCCATTACTTTACTTTATTGAAAATAAATTCATTTTTTTCATTTCATGTTGCTATTTACCTTATATTGATGTATTTAATATCTAATCATAAAAAAGAAAATTTAAATTTATAATTTGATAAATTTAAGAAAACTATGTTTTAAAAGAATTCGATTGTGGCGACATTTTGTGTGTTCAAATATTAAACTAAAATTGTAATCATCATCATTAACCCTTTGGTGATGGTAATGTAAAGAAAAAAATATAATTTAAAAAAATCTTTTAAAAATCATTTAAATTATTAAATATTTACTTTCTTTTAGATAGTAATGCCGGGTGCGGAAAATAGATTTATTGAGAAATAGATATGCATATAGAAAACTAGCCAATAGGGAGATAATTATATCGAGCCAACTCTAGTATATTATATTGGGAGGGGCTGTTTATTACACTAGTCCCCAAAGTTTTATAATAATGTTTTCTAATTCGTTGGCTGAACAACTCTGGGGACTTTTTATTGGATGGGCTAATTTTGTGTATCATCATTGGGGATGTAAATCAATTTATCGGCCATTGTCTTATCCCTTTAGATCCTTGTATATTTATACATGTATTAAGTTATAATTCCGGCGTTAATTGGCATTTGTGAAAAATTAAATACTGATATTTTTTAGTAACGAAGCTACCTACTCTCTAATCAACTTTGTATGTTCGTCAGTCCGTAACGCTATGGGGGAAACGTGATTTTCTCGGCTTCTATTTAAGATAGACAGCTGAAATGTTAAGTGGAGATTCCTTTGACATGTGAAGATTTCCTTCAACTAAACCCCGAACCACTTCATTATGCAATCTACATTTTCCTGGATATTTTGTCTACAGTAGTCCATAAGTGTACAGCTTTACAGTACATTGTTTCTATTTGTTAAAGCAACACATATGATAAAAGAAAAAGATTCTTTTTAAAGTAAAATGCTTATATTTCAATCAAAATCTATATTTTTTTATTTTTTACCGATCCACTTCATTATGCAAATCAAAAGAAAATCAATGAGAAAACGTTGGTTTTGCACTTTTCCCCACTTTTGAAAAATGATTCTGATAAAATAACAATTTTTAAACGGATTTATGCATTAATTATAATGAAAAACAGTTTTAGGTAGATTTTAATGATTTTTCTAAATAAGAAATAATTGAAAAAAAGAAATTCTATCCTTATCACTTTAAAGGACAGCTGCTGACCCCCAGTCTTTTGGATGAAGCTAAATACATGTTAAAGATAAAAATTACCCTGAAAAGTATACAAAAATGTTTTTTGATGTGTTAAAAAAATCCATTTTAAAATCTTGATTTTGAGGATGATGGCCTTTAAGATGCTCTTACTGGTGGTGAAGGTGAGCTAAATGTTATCTAAGTACATGACCATTACAACAACTTGTCTATTAACCTATGTACCATTTTTTGTAGTCATAGCAGCCTCCAGTGGAGCCTCTCGACATGAAATATAACTATTATCTAAAAACTACATTATTTACTTTATGAATTTTAGTAATTAAAATTGCAATTTTTTTCTTTTTTAATATTGCTTGGCTGGAGGCTGCTATGACTACAAAAATTGGACCATAGTTCAATATATAAGTTTTCTTCAAGGGCATGCACTTTGATAACATTTAGCTCACCATCACCACCAGTAAGAGCATCTTAAAGGCCATCATCCTCAAAATCAAGATTTTAAAATGGATTATTTTAACACATCAAAAAACATTTTTGTATACTTTTCAGACAAATTTTTATTTTTTACATGTATTTAGCTTCATCCATAAGACTGGGGTCGGCAGCTGTCCTCTAAAGTGATAGGGATAGAATTTCTTTTTTTTTCAATTATTTCTTATTTAGAAAAATCAATAAAATCTACCTTAAACTGTTTTTCATTATAATTAATGCATAAATCTCTTTAAAAATTGTTATTTTATCAGAATTAATTTTAAAAAGTGGAGAAAAGGGCAAAACAAACGTTTTCTCATTGATTTTCTTTTGATTTGCATAATGAAGTGGATCGGTAAAAAATAAAAAAATATAGATTTTGATTGAAATATAAGCATTTTACTTTAACAGAATCTTTTTCTTTTATCATATGTGTTGCTTTAACAAATAGAAACAATGTACTGTAAAGATTTACACTTATGGTCTACCGTAGACAAAATATCCAGGAAAATGTAGATTGCATAATGAAGTGGTTCGGGGTTTATTTACTGTCTATATTAAAGCATTTTGTATCAAATCAAAATAATGTTGTCATCCTTGTTAAGTTAATAAATTAAGTTTTGCCCCGTATCTTATTTCATGCAATATTAATTATATATCTTATACTTTGTATATATTAAGTGATAGAATTTCTATTTTTATTCCATAAAATTTATTTATCTTAACCGATAAGTAGGTTATTTTTTTATTTAGGTATTTTGCATCTTTGCAAAAAATAATTATTATATTATTATACTTATTACCTATTATATAAAGTACTAAGCTTTTTTTGTTTGTAGCAAAGGATCTCGCTCACCACTGAACTGATATGGTTCTTCTTTAGAGGGAAGCTTTTTATAGGCCCTGAGATGGTTTTAGGCTATTTAATTTTTATAAATAAGCCTGGGTGTTGTTTTAAGCTATTTTCTGCCCTTCCATATCCCTTCAAATGTAGAGAGTCCTTAGATGCTAGGGGCATAGACACTAGTATGTTATATGGATGATTGTTAATGTTCATAGATTAAAGGGGAATGAAAATTTGATCAAATAATTACTTAATTTATCAAATATTTCTGTGTTTCTCTACTATTTTCATCTTTTTTTGTTGATTAGTTATTATTTTGATTACTAGCGGCTTCGCCCCTAGCCTCTAGGGGCTTTGGCCCAAGAGGTATAATTACATCTTTTATTACCTGGAGAATGAGATGCCCCCACTTCACCTTTATTTTAAATAAATAAAAACGAAATTGGTGGGGGGAATTTTTGTTTTTTGGGGGGGTTTGGGGTGTCTCACCCCCCAAGAAAATAGCCTTAAACCACCCGGGAACAGTAGGTATACTCCCTGAAGAGTAAAATCCGATCGGTTCAGTGGTTACCAAGATCTTAAGGGACAGGCGGACAAACATCATTTTACTTTGTATCATAGATAAGGGGGGGGGAAGTTTGTACACTTATAGGAAATGAAATTCAGTATCAAAGTTTGGGAGGGACGTGTGGGCTTGTTTTTAAAGTTATCAACCTAATTCTTTTTGTAAAATCTCTTATATGACTGGATGTACACGGAAAACTTTGAAAATTGAATTTTGGTACTTTCCTTCAAGGGGCCAGTGGAGCAAAAGACCCCCCAAAACACTAAAAATATGAGTTCTGAGCTTATTTTTAGAGATATCAACCTAATTTTTTAAATGTAAACTTTTTAAAAATAACTGAACTTAGTAACCATTACACATTTCATTTTGGGACTTTCCTTCTAGGGGCTTGTGGAGCAAGAGACCCCCCAAAACTAAGAAAAGGAGTTCTGAGCTTATTTTTGAAGATATCAACCTGATTTTTTTCTAAGAAAACTTTTTTAAAATAACTGAACTAAGTAACTACTACACATTTCATTTTGGGACTTTCCTTGTTGGGGCTTGTGGAGCAAGAGACCCCCCAAAACTAAGAAAAGGAGTTCTGAGCTTATTTTTAGAGATATCAACCTGATTTTTTTCAAAGAAAACTTTTTTAAAATAACTGAACTTAGTAACCATTACACATTTCATTTTGGGACTTTCCTTCTAGGGGCTTGTGGAGCAAGAGACCCCCAAAAACTAAGAAAAGGAGTTCTGAGCTTATTTTTGAAGATATCAACCTGATTTTTTTTTGCAAAGAAAACTTTTTAAAAATAACTGAACTAAGTAACTATTACACATTTCATTTTGGGACTTTCCTTCTAGGGGCTTGTGAAGCAAGAGACCCCCCAAAACTAAGAACAGGAGTTCAGAGCTTATTTTTGAAGATATCAACCTGATTTTTTTAAAGAAAAACTTTTTTAAAATAACTGAACTACCTAAGTAACCATTACACATTTCATTTTGGGACTTTTCTTCTAGGGGCTTGTGGAGCAAGAGACACCCCAAAACTAAGAACAGGAGTTCTGAGCTTATTTTTGAAGATATCAACCTAATTTTTTTATAGAAAACTTTTATAAAATAACTGATCTAAGTGACCATAACACATTTCATTTTAGAACTTTCTTTTTAGGGGATTGTGGAGCAAGAGACCCCCCAAAACACTGAAAATATGAGTTCTGAGCTTTTTTTTTTATAGATATCAACCTTATTTTTTCAAAGAAAACTTTTTTAATGCAATTGAACTAAGTACCTAACTGTTACACATTTCATTTTGGGACGCTCCTTCCAGAGGCTTGTGGAGCAAAAGACTCCCCAAAACTAAAAATATTAGTTCTGAGTTTTTTTAAAGATATCAACCTGATTTTTTATAAGAAAACTTTTTAAAATAACTGAACTAAGTAACCATTACACACTCTTGATTACCACTACATTATTGATATCTTTAAAAATAAGCTCAGAACTCATATTTTCAGTGTTTTGGAGGTCTTTTGCCCAACCAGCTCCCAGTAGGAAAGACCCAAAATGAAATGTGTAATGGTTACTTAGTCAACCTGATTTTTTAAAGAAAACTTTTTTAGACAGAACCGTACTAAGTAACCATTACACATTTCATTTTGGGACTTTCCTCCTAGCAGCTTGTGGAGCAAAAGATCCCCCTAAACACTAAAAATATGAGTTCTGAGCTTATTTTTAAAGATATCAACCTGATTTTTAGCAAATTTGTTGTGGCTACGTAGTTCAGTTAAAAGAAAAAAGTTTTCCTTAATAAATCAGCTTACCTAATATCTTTAGAAATAAGCTCAGAACTAATATTTATGGTTTTCAGGGGTCTTTTGCTTTACTAGCCCCTAGAAAGAAAGTCCCAAAATTAAATCTGTAAAGGTTACTTAGTTCTGTTATTTTTAAAAAGTTCCTTTAAAAAATTAGGTTGATATCTTTAGAAATAAGCTTAAAACTCCTATTTTTAGTTTTGGGGGGTCTTTTGCTCCACAAGCCCTTAGAAGGAAAGTCCCAAAATGAAATGTGTTCTGGTCACTTAGATCAGTTATTTTTAAAAAGTTTTCTTTTAAAAAATTCAGGATATCTTTAAAAATAAGCTCAGAACTCCTATTTTTAGTTTTGGGGGGTCTTTTGCTCCACAAGCCGTTAGAAGGAAAGTCCAAAAACTAAATGTGTTATGGTCACTTAGATCAGTTATTTTTAAAAAGTTTTCTTTAAAAAAACCAGGTTGATATCTTCAAAAATAAGCTCAGAACTTCTATTTTTAGTTTTGGGGGGTCATTTGCTCCACAAGGCCCTTAGAAGGAAAGTCCAAAAATAAAAAGTGTAATGATTACTTAGGTAGTTCAGTTATTTTTAAAAAGTTTTCTTTAAAGAAATCAGGTTGATATCTTCAAAAATAAGCTCAGAACTCCTGTTCTTAGTTTTGGGGGGTCTCTTGCTTCACAAGCCCCTAGAAGGAAAGTCCCAAAATGAAATGTGTAATAGTTACCTACTTAGTTCAGTTATTTTTAAAAAGTTTTCTTTAAAGAAATCAGGTTGATATCTTCAAAAATAAGCTCAGAACTCCTGTTCTTAGTTTTGGGGGGTCTCTTGCTTCACAAGCCCCTAGAAGGAAAGTCCAAAAATAAAAAGTGTAATGATTACTTAGGTAGTTCAGTTATTTTTAAAAAGTTTTCTTTAAAGAAATCAGGTTGATATCTTCAAAAATAAGCTCAGAACTCCTATTCTTAGTTTTGGGGGATCTCTTGCTCCACAAGACTCTAGAAGGAAAGTCCCAAAATGAAATGTGTAATGGTTACTAAGTTCAGTTACTTTTAAAAAGTTTTCATTGAAAAAAATCAGGTTGATATCTTCAAAAATAAGCTCAGAACTCCTGTTCTTAGTTTTGGGGGGTCTCTTGCTCCACAAGCCCCTAGAAGGAAAGTCCCAAAATGAAATGTGTATTAGTTACTTAGTTCAGTTATTTTTAAAAAGTTTTCTTTGAAAAAAATCAGGTTGATATCTTCAAAAATAAGCGCAGAACTCCTTCTCTTAGTTTTGGGGGGTCTCTTGCTCCACAAGCCCCTAGAAGGAAAGTCCCAAAATGAAATGTGTAATGGTTACTAAGTTCAGTTACTTTTAAAAAGTTTTCATTGAAAAAAATCAGGTTGATATCTTCAAAAATAAGCTCAGAACTCCTGTTCTTAGTTTTGGGGGGTCTCTTGCTCCACAAGCCCCTAGAAGGAAAGTCCCAAAATGAAATGTGTATTAGTTACTTAGTTCAGTTATTTTTAAAAAGTTTTCTTTGAAAAAAATCAGGTTGATATCTTCAAAAATAAGCGCAGAACTCCTTCTCTTAGTTTTGGGGGGTCTCTTGCTCCACAAGCCCCTAGAAGGAAAGTCCCAAAATGAAATGTGTAATGGTTACTAAGTTCAGTTACTTTTAAAAAGTTTTCATTGAAAAAAATCAGGTTGATATCTTCAAAAATAAGCTCAGAACTCCTGTTCTTAGTTTTGGGGGGTCTCTTGCTCCACAAGCCCCTAGAAGGAAAGTCCCAAAATGAAATGTGTATTAGTTACTTAGTTCAGTTATTTTTAAAAAGTTTTCTTTGAAAAAAATCAGGTTGATATCTTCAAAAATAAGCTCAGAACTCCTTCTCTTAGTTTTGGGGGGTCTCTTGCTCCACAAGCCCCAAGAAGGAAAGTCCCAAAATGAAATGTGTAATGGTTACTAAGTTCAGTTATTTTTAAAAAGTTTTCATTTAAAAAATTAGGTTGATATCTCTAAAAATAAGCTCAGAACTCATATTTTTAGTGTTTTGGGGGGTCTTTTGCTCCACTAGCCTCTTGAAGGAAAGTACCAAAATTCAATTTTCAAAGTTTTCCGTGTACATCCAGTCATATAAGAGATTTTACAAAAAGAATTAGGTTGATAACTTTAAAAACAAGCCCACACGTCCCTCCCAAACTTTGATACTGAATTTCATTTCCTATAAGTGTACAAACTTCCCCCCCCCCCTTGATTTATTGCATGCTAAACTTATTCTAAACTTAGGCATATCATACATTTTAAAGTTCTATTCAAAATCTCTACATAACATATAGTTTTTAGAAGCGAAGCTACTCTATAATTAGCATTGTCTGTCCGTCTGTCAGTCAGTCCGTAAAGCTAAAGGGAGAAGTGTTATATTACCAGCTGTTTTTCAAGATAGACAGCTGATCTTATTTTGTGCGGAGCTAGATAGGTAGATAGTTTGTAGAATATATAGACATTAGTAATTTAGACTCATCATAAATATGTAAATATCCTCCTTGTAAGCTTGTTTCAACCTGGTCTCTATAGTTTTATTAAAATGTTTTCTTATTTTGGGGACTTCTATTAAATTGTAATTGGTTGGTTCATTAAGTTTAGTGTCTAAACGTTTCAACCACTAATCTAATTTGTTGTATCATCAAATTATATGCTATTGTCTTATCCCTTTGAGCTTCTAGTATGGAACGTTCTTTGTCCGTCTGTCTGTTATGCCACAAAATATAAATATAAAAACTTGAGAAAGATTTTTAAATTTTTTCTTTAGTACATACCTATAATTAATTTAAGAAATCCTCATTAAATATTTAAGTATAGTCCCATTCGTGGCAACGCCCCTTAAGGGGCGATTCGTCGTATTTTCAAAATGGCTTTTGATAGGATATTTTAGGTCAGGTTATATTGGGTTAGGTGATTGCCCCGGCCCGGAGGGTTAGAGCCTCCCCGCAGGGGCTAGAAATAGGAGAAAAGTTACTGTGAACATACCAAGAATCGCCCCTTAAGGGGCGTTGCCACGAAGGGACAATACCAAGATTTTTTTACTTTTTCTTTAGGTACCTAATAAATCTAAATCTATTCTTGAATTTAAGAAATCCTAGTTAAATATTCTTATCAATGAGGTTTATTACACTAGTCCCCAAAGTTTAATAAAGTTGGCTTAGTAACTTTGGGGACTTCAGTGCATTTTGATTGGTTGTTTCATAAAGTTGAGTGTTTAAACGTTTCTACCATTAATTTTTATCTACAGAAGGGGTGATTTATACATTTTCATTGGGTATGTACATCAATTTATTGGCCATTGTCTTATCCCCTTTTCTTAAAATGATTTATCGCATTTTCTTTCTTATTTTAAACTGAACATTAGCTCTATAACTTAATTTGTCCTTAATTGATTTATTGTGCTTTGCTACTTATGGATGTTGTCATCCTTGTTGTTTGTTTGTTTGGCCGTTACAATCTCGCTAACTTCTAAAAGTTTTGAGTAAGGCAAGGTTTTCACAGGTTTCGGGATAATTTTAGGCTATTTGAACTCTAAATTTATGTTTAGGATGGTTTTGGGCTTGTTAAAGTCTAAATTTAAGTCTTGAGGTTGGTTTTAGGCTATTTCCCCCCCCCCCCCTTTCACCTATGGATGCTTGGGGTGTAGCTCTCCGCGGATAGCCAGGGCAAATAAAACTGGTACTAATTTTATGATTTTTATTTAATTTCTCGTGGAAAATTGTTTTAAAATGATATGATACATGATTTTTCATTATGGCTCCGTTTTCGAAGCCATTCTGGAAAAATACAATGGATGTATTACTACTTGGATCTTGCACCAGATTTCCATTGGCTTTGATAAAGTAAAACTGACAGCAGGCTAAAATAACTTAAACCCTTATTCCCTCCATTTACCCCATCTCCTTCCCTCCCAATGTATGAACGAACTGACCAATAAAAGAAGTCTACCTACACCTATTGTTATTACCAGAGAGAGAGAGAGAGAGGAGACACTTTGGGCTGTTTATTACACTAGTCCCCAAAGTTTATAATATTTCTTATTCGTTGGCTTAACAACTTCAGGGACTTTTTAATTGGTTGATTCATAAAGTTGAGTGTCCAAACGTTTCAGCTACGAATTTTAATCTACATAAGGGCTAATTTAGTGTATCATCATTAGGAATGTACAACATTTATAAAGAGTTAAGACAATGGCCGATAAATTGATGTACATCCCAAATGATGAAACACAAAAATACCCCTTCTGTAGATTTCAATAAGTGGTTGAAACGACTGGACACTCAACTAAATGAACCAACCAATCAAAATTTGATAAAGTCCCCAAAGTTATAAAGCCAACGAATAAAAAAACATTACTATAGGGGATATTTCTGTGTATCATTGGGAGGGGTGGGGGGGGGACAACATATATTGGAAAAAAAATCTATTCTATATGTTAAGTGTAATCATAGATAAAAATTCAGAGACATTAATTTGTTCCAAAAATGCTTCGCCTCCCCCGAATTATTTCCTCATTTATAACACTGGAAAGAGTTCTAACCACTGCCAGGCATAATATACAATCTTAAACTTTGGGTACCTCTCTCTCTTTCCCTCTCTCTTTTTCTTTCCCTCTATCTCTCTCTCTCTTTTTCTATCTCTGTTTCTCTCTTTCTCTATCTTTTCTTCTATCTCTCTCTTTCTCTCTCTCTCTCTCTCTCTTTCTCTTACACTGGAAAAAGTTCTACCCACTGCCAGGCATAATATACAATCTTAAACTTTGGGTACCTCTCTCTCTTTCTCTTTTTCTATCTCTGTTTCTCTGTTTCTCTATCTTTTCTTCTATCTCTCTCTCTCTCTCTTTCTCTTACACTGGAAAAAGTTCTACCCACTGCCAGGCATAATATACAATCTTAAAACTTTGAGTACCTCTCTCTCTCTCTCTCTCTCTCTCTCTCTCTCTCTCTCTCTCTCTTTCTCTCTTTCTCTCTCTCTCTCTCTTTCTTTCTCTCTCTCTCTCTCTCTCTCTCTCTCTCTCTCTCTCTCTCTTTCTCTCTCTCTCTCTCTCTCTCTCTCTCTCTCTCTCTCTCTCTCTCTCTCTCGCTCTCTCTTTCTCTCTCTCTCTCTCTCTCTCTCTCTCTCTCTCTGTCTCTCTCTCTGTCTCTCTCTCTCTCTCTCTCTCTCTCTCTCTCTCTCTCTCTCTCTTTTATACTGGAAAGAGTTCTCTCTCTCTCCCTATCTTTCTTTTACACTGGAAAGAGTTCTAACCACTGCGAGGCATAATATTCAATCTTAAAACTTTGGGTACTTTGGAGTTTTGGGATCTACTGCAGATCGCGGTAAAATATTCCTGGTAACGAATATTTCCAAAAATCTATGAATTTTAAAGGCTGCTAGCTGCCAAACGGTAAAACGTACAGATCATACCCGCACACCATTTTAAGCGTCATAAGAAGGCCTACAAATAATCTGAAATAGCCATAAATCAATAATGCATAATTATCTCGCAGTGCTGAAAAATGCGCGAAAAAGACCTATTTTACGCGTTTTTTCATCAGTGAAGCTATCCCTGTGCATCATTGGATCTTGGCTATTCCAGATTATTTTAATATTTTATCGTGAACTGCAGTAGATCCGAGTTTTGTTATGAATAGGAATGAGATACATGTATAGTAACTTAGTTAGGTATATGGGTACCTATTGTATTTATATTAGGATGTGCTGTGCTTTTATGGATGTTGTCATCCTTGCAGGGGTGTATATTCTGCATATGATCGGTGGCTAAAGGATCCCTATATTAAAGTTTTATTATGAATAGGAATGAGATACATGTATAGTAACTTAGTTAGGTATATGGGTACCTATTGTATTTATATTAGGATGTGCTGTGCTTTTATGGATGTTGTCATCCTTGCAGGGGTGTATATTCTGCATATGATCGGTGGCTAAAGGATCCCTATATTAAAGTTTTATTATGAATAGGAATGAGATACATGTATAGTAACTTAGTAAGGTATATGGGTACCTATTGTATTTATATTAGGATGTGCTTTGCTGTTATGGATGTTGTCATCCTTGCAGGGGTGTATATTCTGCATATGATCGGTGGCTAAAGGATCCCTATATTAAAGTTTTATTATGAATAGGAATGAGATACATGTATAGTAACTTAGTAAGGTATATGGGTACCTATTGTATTTATATTAGGTTGTGCTTTGCTTTTATGGATGTTGTCATCCTTGCAGGGGTGTATATTCTGTATATGATCGGTGGCTAAAGGATCCCTATATTAAAGTTTTATTATGAATAGGAATGTAATACATCTATAGTAACTTAGTTAGGTATATGGGTACTGTACCTATTTGGGTATTTTGGGTACCTGGTGGAGTTTTGTTATGAATAGGAATGAGATACATCTATAGTAACTTAGTAAGGTATATGGGTACCTATTGTATTTATATTAGGTTGTGCTTTGCTGTTATGGATGTTGTCATCCTTGCAGGGGTGTATATTCTGTTTTGGATTGGCGGGAAAACGGGGGGGGGGGGGTTAAATATGTGGGAGGGGTAAAAAAATAAGTACCTACAGTAAAGAGTATTGAAAACATTTTTCCCAATTAATTTCACTTCTTTGGGAGAAAAAAATATGTGGGAGGGGTAAACAAAATGAGTAAATTAAATATTTCAAGTTTCACCCTCCTTGGAAAAAAACTAGATGGTTGGGGGTGGGGGGGGAGACATGAAATATTTTGTAGTCGAGGAAAAAAGAATCTTGTGCAGAATATACATCCCTGCATTTAAGTTGTGCATCCTTGTTAATGGAGAGAGGGGACAATGGGCTGCGTATTACACTAGTCCCCAAAGTTTTACAACAATGTTTTCTTATTTGTTGACTTACCAACTTTGGGGTCAATTACGGAATTTTGATTAGTTAATATAATGAGTTGAGTGTTTAAACGTTTCAACCACCAATTTTAATCTTCAGAAGGGGTAATTTTGTGTGCCATCATTAGGGATGTACATCAATTTATCGGTCATTGTCTTATCCCTTTATATTCCTAAGTTTTATATATTTATCTATTGCATCGCATTATAGACAGCTTTCCGCGGACATTATGCGGATAGTATGACTGAGAACCGGTTCTAATCCAGCGGATATTGATCGGTTATGGTATAAGATTGTATATTTGATGGCTGCAGGTTTCCAGTTTCCCAAGCTAAATTTACCACCTCAAGGAAAAATCTCTTGTAAAAACTAGTGATGGCAATCCGTCGAATTTTTGGGCCGGATTCGGATTCCGGATTCTTAAAGAATCCGTCAAAAAAAGTGGCGGAGTCCTGCGGATTCCGGATTCTTATTTTTGGCGGATTCCGGATTCTAGCAATATTTTAAAAGGATTTTTTTTTAAATTAAAAAAATTACCTAAGTGCTACATATATCCTAAAAATCAATGTTATTGGTGTTCTCTATAATTCACTTCCGAGAATCGAACCAGATTTTAAAAGATATTATATATAATGATGAAAATCTTTCCCTTCAAAGAGGAGGAGTTGAAAGAAAAAACTGAAGACGCTAAGTTTAGCCTATCAAATAAGAATCCGGAATCCGTTATTAAAAATGGATTCCGGATCCGGATTTGGATTCCAAAATTGGCCAAAAATTGGGCGGATTCCGAATACGGATTGCCATCCCTAGTAAAAACGAAGCTTTTCTATTAAAGGAGGAGAAGGTTGCGCTTAAAATCCGTAAAGGTTGTGAGTTTTAAGTTAAAAACAGTACCTAGTAGAACGATAAAAATTTGTCTATAGTTCTTTTCAATAAGAAATACATATATTTAGTGAATATTATCGTTCTGCTACTATTTTTAAGCCTTAAAACTCACACCTTTACGGATTTTTTAGCGCCATTTACTCCACCCTTGGTTCTCCTTTACAGGGTAGCTTCTCATAGACCATTAGAAGGTTTTAAACTATTTTTGAAAAAACTCTTCCACCAAATTTTTTTCTTTCTTTTAAATCTAAAATTAAAAATGAGGGATAGTTGCCAAAACCTCCCTCCCCCGTAAAATGTTTTTATATTTTGTCCCCCTAGAGGCCTCTAGGGGCGTAGCCGCTAGTAACAATTTAATTTGTCTTATCTTTGTCTTTACCACAATCACAATGTTGAAATGTTATTAGTTTAATCGAAATATTTCTGATAGTTATTCTTAGCATTGTATTAAAAACAGTTTTCCGCGGATATTAAATTGAAAAATCATTAAATTTAAAACAGAATTGTTAGGCCCGAGGGGCCACGGCTAACAAAACTGGTATGAACTTTTTTTTAGCTTAATTTTAATATTTGTTGAAAATTGTCTGTAATACGATGCTATTCATAACTTTTCAGTATGACTGCGAACCGGTTCTAATCCAGCGGATATTAATTGGTTTCGAAGCCATACTGGAAAAGTAAGTAGACAATTTGAAAGAAATCCCAACATATATATATTTAAAAAAATTTAAATGCAAAGTTTTTCTATAATTAGGTTCGGTCAGTCCTTTTGTAACGGATTGGTTTTTTCGTTAATTTAGGCATGTTATAATTGTCCTATAAATTTAAAACTTTGCATGGTGATTCCTGTAGTAGTTAGGTACGTTTTAGAAAGCGTAGCAACTCTGTAATCGTTACTATAATGTCCGTACGTCCATTTTAAACGTGTGGATTTTTTTACTTTTTTAACAACAAATTTTTATGTGATAAAATCATTTAATCGATCTGATTTTTTGTATTACTGATTCCTATTACAATAAGGTACAAAATTTTGAGCGAAGCATCTCTATAATCAAGCTTTTATGGATGTTGTCAATGTCATCCTTGTTGATATATAAACATTTTAAGATTTTATCTCACTCCCAGGGGATATAAAGGGATAAGACAATGGACGATAAATTGATGTACATCCCCTATGATGATAACCAGTATTACCCCTTCTGTAGATTACTGTTATTGGTTAAAATGTTTGGACACTCAACATATATAACCAACCAATCAAAATTCCAAAAGGTCCCCAAAGTTGTTCAGCCAACGAACAAGAAAACATTATTATAAAACTTTGGGGACTAATGTAATAAACAGCCCAATGTCCCCTCCCTCCCTGGCTTTTATCTCACTCCCTGGTATATCAAGGGATAAGACAATGGACGATAACTTGATATACATCCCCTATGATTATTTACAGTATTACCCCTTCTGTAGATTACATTTAGTGGTTGAAACGTTTGTACACTCAACACATATAACCAACCAATCAAAATTCCTATTAGTCCCTAAAAAGTTGTTAAGCCAGCGTACAAGAAAACATTATTATAAAATTTTGGGGACTAGTGTATTAAACAGCCCATTGCCCCCTCCCTCCATGGCTTTTACTTCACTCCCAGGGGATATTTAAGGGATAAGACAATGGACGATAAATTGATTTACATCTGAATGTTGATATACTTACTAATAAAAAGTTACCTACCTTTTTTGTAGATTAAAATTATTGGTTAAAAAGTTTGGACACTGCTATTTGGGAATAAAGTAATCAAAATGCAATAAAAGTATATTTTCCAGCATGGCTAAAAACCAATTAATATCTGCTGGATTAGAATCAGTTCTCGGCCATACTGAAAAATCATGTATAGCATCATTTTACAGACAATTATAGACAATATTAAAATAAATCAATATTAATGCCAGTTTTGTTAGCCCGAGCCTTTGGCCCTACAGGGTTAACAAAACTGGTTTTAATCTTAAAATTTTTCATTTTCAAATCCATGGAAAGCTGTCTATAATACAATGCAATAAATACCTACCTTTTATCTTATTCCTAAACTGGCGTCTACGCCCCTATAGGCCTTTAGTTTTTAATGGAGGGTGGTGGTACACTCCTCCAAAATAGTTATAAACCTTCCTGGAACTTATAATTAGCTACCCTGTTAAGAAGAACCCAATCGGTTCTGCGGTTAGCGAGATCATTTGGTACAAACAAACACACATCCTGTTTCTGATGTAATGTGTTTCAAAGAGATTTTTTACTCAGTTATGGAAGTGAAACATTTCTGAAGAATTATTATTCTTGCCCCTCACATTATTACCCCATGAGCAAAAACTATTTATCCACTATGTCAGGTAAGCATAACCGATTAGATATCCGCTGGATTAGAACCGGTTCTCAGTCATACTATCCGCACAAAGGCCGCGGAAAGCTGTTTATAATACGATGCTATAAATAGATATATAAAACTCAGGTACCTAAAGGGATAAGACAATGGCCGATAATTTGATGTAAATCCCCAATGATGATACATAAAATTACCCCTTTTAATTAGTGAAACATTGGGACAGTCAACTAAACGAACCAAGCAATAAATTCAATAAAAGTCCCCAAAGTTGTTAAGCCAACGAATAGGAAAACTGTGTCACAAAACTTTGGGGACTAGTGTAATAAACAGCCCATTGTCCCCTACCTCTCTGTAAATTAAGAGTAGAAAAGAATATCTTCCATGAATTAGAAAGATCATGTTAATTACCTACCTATTAAAATAAAGGGTGTCTTCCATAAATTAGATCATGGTAATTAACTACCTATTTAAATAAAGTGTGTTTTCCATAAATTAGATTACGTTAATTACTTACCTTTTAAAATAATGGGTATCTTCCATGAAGTAGATCATGTTAATTACCTACCTGTTAGAGTAAAGGGTGTCTTCCATGAATTAGTTCATATTAATTACCTACCTATTAAAATAAAGGGTGTATTTCATGAAATAAATCATGTTATTTACCTACCTATTAGACAAAAGGTTTCTTCCATGAATTAGATCGTATTAATTACCTACCTATTAAAATAAAGGGTGTTTTCCATGAATTAGATCATGTCAATTACAAATAAAGGGTACCTTCCATGAATTATATCATGTTAGCTACCTATTAATATAAAGGGTATATTCCATAAATTAGATTACTAGACTAAAGGGTGTCGTCCATGAATTAGATTTTTGTTTCTTTTCTTTTTGTCTTCTTTTCCTGTCTTGACTTGATATTTTTGTCAAAGTTTATATATTTTCTATTTTATTTTCATTATATTATACTGTTTTTTTCTCTTTTGCTATGAAATTTATTTTCCTTATTTAAGATAAGAAAATGAAGCCCGAAGGAGTTGTGAGTATGCTTGACTACAGACAGATGACTGGGGAACAGGTCATGCAGGAGGCAAAACAGCTGATTCAGGTACAAACAGCTGACTTTATATACAAACAGCTGTTTTAGATAAAAATAGCTGTTTTAGGTACTAACAGCTGTTATAGGTTAAAACTGCTGATATAGATACAAACAGCTGTTTTAGGTTCAAGTTTGATAAATTTAGTTGTTAGGTACTATATATATATATGTTTTTTTCTGCATTTGTTCCATAATCTTTTTGGTTGGTGCTTCTTATGGAGGTTGTCATCCTTGTTGTATTAAAGAGCAAAATTATTTGACAAGCAGCCTTGAATAGCCAATAGGGGACAGGATACATCATGAGATCTAATTTTTATGTATCTTAATGATTACATGGTCTAACGCCCTTCAAACAACCAACCTTTTGATTGCATTACTTTTGTCTGGAATTCATAACTGTAATAAGTTGTGCCTGTTTGGGCCAAGGAATTTTCTCCTTGTTGATGTCTCAAACCTGACATAGCAGCAGAAAGAAATTTTTACTTGAAAGATAACATCTTTTCTTGTATTTATTCAAAACCTAATAATATCCGGTGGATTAGAACCTGTTCTTATAGCCTCGGTCAAAATAGCCTCAGGACTAAATAGCCTTCAGACAAAATAGCCTTCCTAGCTACAGGAGCTCGTCTCCATATCCATATAACCTAACCTAACCTTACCTAAAAATTGTAAAAACAATATTAAAAATTGTAAAAATCTACCAAACACTTTTTGTAAAATCCACGAATTACTAAACTTGTTATGTATTAACATTTGAGGCTATTTTTCTTAGGTAAATATCCTGAGGCTATTTCGTCCAAGATCTAAAAGAACTGGTTTTAATCTTATAATTGTTCATTTCTTATCTGCAGAAAGCTGCTTATAATACGATGGGAGATATAACTATGCCTGATTTCAGGATTGTAAAGTGATCTACGACCGGGTTGGATCAGTGAAGCCCAGTGATGTCAGTTTTGATAATGTTCTGGCCCCCCTGCTAGAAGTTGACCGGGACAGCTACACAAGGGGTGTTACTTTACAGGTACTAATAGGTGATATAGGTACTTACAGCTGATACAGGTAGAAACATCTGACATATGTAAAAACAGCTGTTTCAGGTAGAAACAGCTGTTTTGATAATATTCTGGCTCCTCTGCTAGAAGTTGACCGAGACAGCTACACCAGGGGTTTAACTTTACAGGTACAAACATCTGATATATGTAAAAACAGCTGTTTCAGGTAAAAACAGCTGTTACAGGTAGAAACAGCTGTTTTGACAATGTTCTGGCTCCTCTGCTGGAAGTTGACCGGGACAGCTACAAGTTTTATTTAAGTCAATTGGAACATTTTACCACGTAGCTCCTAAACTATACTATATATGACTGACAGACAGACAGACAAACACTATAAATATAGAATATATTTGCATATGTGAAAGGAATAGTCACTCAAGATTTTAGCTGTTTATCTTCACCGTGAAAATCACTTTTCCCCCATAGCATTATTGACTGACAATTTTTTCTATAATTAGGTAGGTCCATCTGTATGTAATGGTGAGCTATTTTCATTAACTTACCCATGTTAGAATTGCACTATCATAGTGATTTCTGTAGAAGTTAGGTATGATTTATAAAGCATACCTAGCAACTCTATAATTGTCACTAGAATGTTGAAAAAAAATTGAAAGTTTTGAAAAAAGTACTCTAAGGTAGTATTTGGTTCTCCCACCAATTCAACATTTTTTTCTCTCAATGCTCTCTCATAATTTCTATGGCCTTGGGGTACCCAAAAATATAAGTTACCAAACTTGTTAGGTGGTGGGGATGGTGGCGCTGGCACAAGAGGTGAGAGACTCGAGCTCTTGTCATTTCTATGGTCTTGGGGTACCCAAAAATATATAGTACCCAATCTTTTTAGGTGGCGGGGATGGTGGCGCTGGGCCAAGAAATGAGAGACTCGAGCTATTGTCATTTCTAAGGTCTTTGGGTACCCAAAAATATAAGTCCCCAAACTTTTTAGGTGGTAGGAATGGTGGCTCTGGCTCAAGAGGTGAGAGACTCGAGCTCTTGTCATTTCTATGGCCTTGGGGTACCCAAAAATAAAAGTACCCAAACTTTTTAGGTGGCAGGGATGGTGGCGCTGGGCCAATGAGAGACTCGAGCTCTTGTCATTTCTAAGGTCTTTGGGTACCCAAAATATAAGTCCCCAAACTTTTTAGGTGGCGGGGATGGTAGCTCTGGCCCAAGAGGTGAGAGACTCAAGCTCAGAGGCCGAGAAGATGATGGATGAATTCAGGGACACATAGGGGACACAAACAGTTAATATCCGCTGGATTAGAACCGGTTCTCAGCCATACTATCCGCATAATATTCGCGGAAAGCTGTCTATAATACGGAGCGATTTATAATTATAAAACTCAGGGATATGAGGGGATAAGACAATGGTCCATAAAATGATGTTCATCCCCATGATGAAACATAAAATTACCCCTTCAGCAGATTAAAATTAGTGATTGAAACGTTTTGACACTCAACTTGATGAACCAATCAATCAAATTTCATTTAAAGTCCCTTAAGTTGTTAAGCCAAGAAAACGTTATTATAAAACTTTGTGGACTAGTGTAATAAACAGCCCAATGTCCCCTCCCTCCCTTGTTAA
Source organism: Acartia tonsa (assembly GCF_053477335.1). Lineage (NCBI taxonomy): Eukaryota > Metazoa > Arthropoda > Copepoda > Calanoida > Acartiidae > Acartia > Acartia tonsa. Next base: position 21,901,398 of record NC_137274.1, read on the forward strand.
GTGGGGGGTCTAAAGGGATAAGACGATGGCCGATAAATCGATCTACATTCCCAATGATGATACACAAAATTACCCTTTCTATTTGTTCCCCATGTTGACTTGCTCACTCTAGTGTGGAGATGTCGATTACAAAATAAAGCTCTACCATTGGCTGATTTTTAGTCACGTGACAAAATAAAGCGCTACTATTGGCTGATTTTTAGTCACGTGACAAAATAAAGCGCTACTATTGGCTGACTTTTGGTCACGTGAAAACTATTTGTTCCCCATGTTGACTTGCCTACTCTAGTGTGGAGATGTCTATGAGAAAGGATATATTCGACAATCTTCTGGCATTCAGTGCCACTAATGAAGCTGCTAAACTAAAACCTGAATTAAAAAGGTAAAATTTCTTGGAGGCTATATAATATAAGATAGAGGTCTGATTTTTCTTGTGTAGATTCCTATAATAGCAAGGGTTGTTTGACCATTTGACAACATTGGCAGTCAGACTGCTTCTTAACTGCTTTGTAGCCGTTTTTATAAATTAAGTGCTTCTAATGAAGCTGCCAACCTGAAACCTGAATTAAAAAGGTAACATTTCTTGGAGGCTAGGCAAGATACAGTTCTGATTTTTTGTGTGTAGATTCCTATAACCTTAAGGATAGTTTGACCATTTGTCAACAATGGCAGTCAGACTGCATCTTAACTGCTTTATAGCTGCTTTCATAAATTCTGTGCCACCGATGAAGCTGCCAACCTGAAACCTGAGCTGAAAAGGTAACATTTCTTGGAGGCTATGAAAGACAGAGGTCTGATTTTTGTTGTGTAGATTCCTATAACCTCAAGGGTTAATTTACCATTTGACAACATTATTAGTCAGACCGCTTTTTAACTGTTTTTTAGCCATTTTTATAAATTCAGTACCACTAATGAAGCTGCCAACCTGAAACCTGAATTGAAAAGGTAACATTTCTTGGAGGCTATGAAAGATACAGGTCTGATTTTTGTTGTGTAGATTCCTCTAACCTCAAGGGTTGATTGATCATTTGACAACATTGGCAGTCAGACTGCTTTATAGCTGATTTTTAGCCGTTTTTATAAAGTCAGTGCACTAATGAAGCTGCCAACCTGAAACCTGAATTGAAAAAGTAACATTTCTTGGAGGCTATGAGAGATAGAAGTCTGATTTTTGTTGTGTAGATTTCTATAACCTCAACGGTTGTTTGATTATTTGACAACATTAGCAGTCAGACCGCTTTTTAGCTGCCTTTATAGATTCTGTGCCACTAATGAAGCTGCCAACATGAAACCTGAAATAAAAAGGTAACATTTCTTGGTTACTATATAAGATAGAGGTCTGAATTTTCTTGTGTAGATTCCAATAACCTCAAGGGTTGTTTTATCATTTGACAACAATGGCAGTCAGACCGCTTCTTAGCTGCGTTTTAGCTGCTTTCATAAATTCAGTGCCACTAATGAAGCTGACAACCTGAAACCTGAGTTTAAAAGGTAACATTTCTTGGTTGCTATGGGAGATAGAGGTCTGATTTTTGTTGTGTAGATTCCTCTAACCTCATGGGTTGTTTGACTATTTGACAACAATAGCAGTCAGACCGCTTCTTAGCTGCTTTATAGCTGCTTTCATAAATTCAGTGCCACTAATGAAGCTGCTAAACTAAAACCTGAATTAAAAAGGTAACATTTCTTGGAGGCTATGAAAGATAGAGGTCTGATTTTTGTTGAGTAGATTCCAATAACAGCAAGGGTTGATTTAACATTTGACAACATTAGCAGTCAGACCGCTTCTTAATTGCTTTGTAGCCGTTTTTATAAATTAAGTGCCACTAATGAAGCTGCCAACCTGAAACCTGAATTAAAAAGGTAAAATTTCTTGCAGGCTATGCAACATAGAGGTCTGAATTTTGTTGTGTAGATTTCTATAACCCCAAGGGTTGTTTTACCATTTGACAACAATGGCAGTCAGACTGCTTCTTAACTGCTTTGTAGCCGCTATAATAAATTCAGTGCCACTAATGAAGCTGCCAACCTGAAACCTGAATTGAAAAGGTAATATTTCTTGGAGGCTATGAGAGATAGAGGTCTGATTTTTGTTGTGTAGATTCCTATAATAGCAAGGGTTGTTTAACCAACACACCCCACCCGAAGGCGTGTTAGGTTAGAAAAAACCCCCCGTGGAAACGGTTTACACAAGCTGTACCGGGACCTTATGGTAGTCTCAGAACATGCTTTCCCTAAATTGAGTTAGTAGCTTCCCATAGTAGATAATTTTAAAATTACTTTTTGTGATCAAATTTTACTTTTATTTTTAGAGTACCTTCACCAAACCTCCTTTAATGTCTTATTTTTTCTTTCATGTTCATCATGCAAATTCCTTCACATCACGGTTGAACTGACAGATATTGGAGCTTTCTAAAAAGGTATCTAACAATTTTCTAGCTCTAATACTTTTTGAGATATCTTATTTCAAAGTATTGCTATTAAATCATCTTTTACACATGAAAAAGGTGAAAAATAAAATTAGATATTTTTAAGAAAATTACAAGTATCTTCATATAAATCTCTCTAGTATCGCTTAAAATTGACCAAATTGGACAGTTAAGGTACCTAAACCTATCTACATTCAATGGAAAGTCCAAATTCATACTTACAAAGACTATATAAGCCAATAGGAGTAAGCTGAAGTGATTTTTAAAAATACTAAAGGAAAAAAAAATTCCTGTTTTTTTAAATAAATTGATATTTAATAGACTTTAGCAAGGATTTTAAGGTAAGTTATGGTGTATAAAGTTGTCACTTTGTAATTAGAAAGCCAATAAAACACACTCATCTGATATTTTGAACAAATAGAAACATATCTAAAAAAATAGACATAATCATTGTAAATAAACTAAAAATTGATTAGAACTTTAAGCATTTCCAAGCAGTTTACAACTGTAATTTACTAATTCTAGTAATTTTTATCTAAGAATAGTTTATTGGGCTCTTAAATTCTTTACAACCTTATGAAACAAAATTATTTTTTGCCACCTTAACTAAGAAAACATAGTAATTAAAAGACTTTCATGGATGATCTCACATATAATAAAAGAAACAATTTATTCTTAGGCAACAATTTTTTGTTAATATACACCATTAGTTATTCTAAACTAGTACTGAGATGTTTTAAAATATTAAATTATTATCAGATATGAGTTTCGTGTTCCTTAAAACACCTTTTACATTCAAAAAAAATGTCCTACAAGTGATTTTTAATTAAAATTAAATTACTCTTGTTTCTTTAATATTACATTTTAGCATCCTCCTGTCAACTTATAAAGTGTTAAAAAGTATTTATTTGGATTGTCCATTGAATGTAGATAGTTTTAGGCACCTTAACTGTCCAATTTGGTCAATTTTAAGCGATACTAGAGAGATTTATATGAAGATACTTTTAATTTTCTCCAAAATATCTAATTTTATTTTTCACCTTTTTGTTGTGTAAAAGATGATTTTACAGCAATACTTATAAATAAGATATATCAAAAAGTATTAGAGCTAGAAAATTGTTAGAGACCTTTTTAGAAAGCTCCAATATCTGTCAATTCAACAATAATGTGAAGGAATTTGCATGATGAACATGAAAGACAAAATAAGACAATAAAGGAGGTTAGGTGAAGGTACTCTAAAAATGAAAGTAAAATTTGATCACCAAAAGTAATTTCAAAATTTTCTACTATGGGAAGCTACCAACTCAATTTAAGGAAAGCATGTTCTGAAACCACCATAAGGTCCCAGTACATCCTATGTAAACCGTTTCCACGGGGGGTTTTTTCTAACCTAACACGCCTTGGGGTGGGGTGTGCCAATTAATAACCCTGGCAGTAAGGCCGCTTCTTTATTCTTTTTAAAAAATTAATCTCTGGTGAGGCAAAATTGTTTTTTTAAAAAAAATCTTCCAAAATCACATTAAAAAATCTACAAAATCTTTTGTTAACCCCTTTATGATTTTAAAAATTTTTGTAGATTTTTTATGCGATTTTGAACGATTTTTTTACAAAACTAATTTTGCCTCACCAGTGAATAGCGAACCTAATTTTTTTTTATAAAGAATCCACCTCAGTTTGACTTAATAAGCGGATTTGACTAAATGCCAACACACAACTTAACTGAAAATACTCGAAACAAGGATGACAACATCCATAAAAGCGAAGCACTGAAACGGTAGGACAAACGGACATTAACACTTGTATAGTGTCAGAACTGAATAATAATAATATAAATGTATAGAAGTCAAAGCAAAATTGTAAGTAAATTTGTTGAAAAACTGCTTGATTCAGGATAATGTTTATGAACATACTTAAATTTTTAGGACTTGATTATAGAGTTGCTTCGCTTATTACATTATACTTTGTTGTCCCAGGAATCAATATATCAAAAATCAGATCAATCGGATGATTAGATCACATAAAAATTTGTTGTTAAAAAAGTAAAAAATCAACATGTTTAAAATGGACGTACGGACATTCTGGTAATGTTTATAGAGTTGCTATGCTTTCAAAATCGTACCCAACTATTAAAGGAATCACCATGCAAAATTTGAAATCGATAGGACAAATCTAACATGCCTAAATTAACGAAAAGAGCTATCTGTTACGGACGGACCGATCCTAATTATAGAAAAGCTTTGCTTTTAAGAATGACCTTTCTTTGTATAGATACCTGGACAAGATGATTATTGAGGGAAAACGAAATGGGTTGAATCTGCCTGAAGAAGAGAGAGAAAAGGTCAGGACAGGGATATTGTGTGACGTCATCAGATCAGCTGTTACATCACTTGAGCAGCTGTTTTTTACCTTTACCTTTAAAAAAATTTTATCGGCGGTAGAAAATGGCGGTTAACGGCAGGAGCGGCGGTCAAATAACCGTTTTTTAATTTAATCTATTTATCTGATCCTCCATAAAATGTTTTGTACCAATATCTTCAAAAGCACAGGTGAAGTACTGAATTTTTAAGATATACCTTGATAAACGAGAATTTAAAAAAATACACCCTGCATGGTTAGCTATAATGAAAACATTTTTTGAAATTAAATGATTCCAAATATCATAATTCGGCGAGGAATGTAAAAAGTAACTTAGGCTAGTTAGTATAGTTTTGGAGCTCAAAACCGAAGTTTTGGTCAAATGGTTCTTGAGTAAACTTTACTATTTTCATCAAATTTTCTGGATATTTCTGGTTTTCATTGCCTTTCAGGGAAAACTCTTAAATTGAATTAATTGCCCGTTGTCCCCTCCCTTACTCCCTGCATCCATAAATATCCCTTCACCGCATCAACTAGGTGAAGATAATCAAGAAGCGTATTTCTGAGCTGGGGGTCAACTTCAACAAGAACTTGAATGAGGATACCAGCCATGCTTACTTTACGGTAAATGCTGTTCTATTGGCTGATTTTTAGTCATGTGACAAAATAAAGCCCTACCATTGGTTGATATTTCTGAGCTGGGGGCCAACTTCAACAAGAACTTGAATGAGGATACCAGCCATGCTTACTTTACGGTAAATGCTGTTCTATTGGCTGATTTTTAGTCATGTGACAAAATAAAGCCCTACCATTGGTTGATATTTCTGAGCTGGGGGCCAACTTCAACAAGAACTTGAATGAGGATACCAGCCATGCTTACTTTACGGTAAATGCTGTTCTATTGGCTGATTTTTAGTCATGTGACAAAATAAAGCCCTACCATTGGTTGATATTTCTGAGCTGGGGGCCAACTTCAACAAGAACTTGAATGAGGATACCAGCCATGCTTACTTTACGGTAAATGCCTTTCTATTGGCTGATTTTTAGTCACGTGACAAAATAAAGCCCTACTATTGGTTGATATTTCTGAGCTGGGGTCAACTTCAACAAGAATTTGAACGAGAATACCAGCCATGCTTACTTTACAGAATGACTTTTTGTAAAAACAAGGATGTCAACATCCATAAAAGCCAAGCTATGAAATTCAAAGTCAATACACAAATATAGTGTCAGAACTGAATAATCAGAATATAAAGTAGAAACAAAAGTAAATTTGTTTTAAAACTGTTTAAATACAGGATACTGTATATTTAATAAGGACATACTTTCATTTTTAGGACTTGTTTATAGAGATGCTTCGCTTATAACATTGTACCTTATTGTAATAGGAATCAGAATGTCTAAACTTTTTCACCATTAATTTCTATGTTTAGAAAGAGGAGCTAGTAGGAGTACCTGAGGACTTAGTGAACAGTTTTGAAAAGAATGATGAAGGTATGAAGTCCCTTAAATATCTTCAAAAATCTTCAAATATGTAAATATGCATATTTTGTTTTATAAGTTTACCTCTAATTCTTCAAAAAAAAAATTTTATTTCATTTTTACCTGTGGATTCCAATTCCAAATTTTTTAAAGATAGGAAAACTACATCCCTAAAGGCAACTTTTTTTTGTAAAATAACCAATCCTCTCACTCCTAAGACAAAGTACCTATATAATCACTTTTTACGCAAAAGTGTAAAAACTTCCCCTTGATATCAGGGAGGGAGAGGACAATCGGCTGTTTATTACATTAGTTCCCAAAGTGTTATAATAGTTATTTCTTTCATCGTATTATAAACAGCTTTCCGCGGATATAGAATGTACAATTATAATGTTAAAACCATTTTTTTAGCCCCGAGATGCCGAAGGCACGGACTAAAAAACTGGTTTTAATCTTATGATTGTACATTTCTATATTCATAGAAAACTGGATATAATACGATGCTAGACATAGTTTTTTTTGTATGGATGAGAACCGGTTCATATCCACCGGATTCGAATGAATACGAGATTAACGATTTCTAGTTTTCATAAATTTAAAGGTTTTGTGATATTTAATGTTAATTTTTCTGACCCTGCTCTATAGTTAAAGATACTTGTTATTTTTTAAGGTAAACTAAAAGTAACAATGAAATATCCACATTTCTTCCCTGTGACTAGGTACCTACTTTAGTTTTTTGATTGATTGATGGATGGATTGATTGATTGATAGATTGATAGATTGATAGATTGATAGATTGATTGATTGATTGATTTATTTATTGATAGATTGATAGATTGATAGATTGATAGATTGATAGATTTATAGATTGATTGATAGATTGATTTATAGATTGATTTTTAGATTGATTAATAGATTGATGATAGATTGATTGATTGATTGATAGATAGATTGATTGATTGATAGATTGATTGATAGATTGATTGATAGTTACTGAAAGTTACAATGAAATACCCACATTTCTTCCCTGTGACTAGCTACTTACTCATTTTAGTTTTAAGTAGGGTTGGGCATCCGGATATCTGACCATTTTCAATATCCAGTTGGATACTGGATATTCAAACTATCCTGTTACCGGATATCCGAACGGATATCTGGTAATTTGCCAGATATCGGGAAATTTTCAATATCCGGCCGGATACCGGATATACGGGATTAGAAATCCGGTATCCAGCCAAACCCTTGTTTTTAGTAGTGAAGCTGCTCTATAATTCACTTTGTCTGTTCATAACACTAAGAAAATTATGATTTTCTCGGCCGTTTTTAAAGATAGACAGCTGAATTTTTTTGGGAAGATATAAATATATAAATATTCAAAAATATAAATACTTATTATTTTATACAGGTTCTGCTTATTAAGTTCGGACGCTCCACAATTTGTCCTACCAATATATTGCTTCACTTATAACTACTTTAAAATCGCGGTTGTGCTGAAAATTGGGATTATAGTCAGCTTTCCGCGGATATTATGCGGATTATATGGCCGAGATCCGGTTCTAATCCAGCGGATATATTCAGGAAATGTAAGAATCCGGACACAAGATTCCAAGCGGAGAAGTTGTTCCAGTCCAGATGTAAGGAAGAAAACACCAAGATTATTGAAGAAATTATTAACCTCCGCCAGGGATATATACATTCTTTCTGTTAGGGTTAAAGAGTTAAGAGTTAAGACTCTAGGGGGCTAGGTGTCGCTTCGGGTACTAGGTAACTAGACCTCTCTCCACGCACCTTGAAACATACATACAATACTTATGATTGCGGTGTAAAGCGTCCATTCACCCATCAGACAACCAACTCTCTGAGATGCACGACCTTTGTCTGAGAAGTCCCAACTGTGCATGGTAGCGAGTTGCGCCTGTTTTGGGCCAAGGCATTCCCCTCACTCTAACTATTTCCGTCGCGCATCTGACATAGTAGCAATGGGAACCATTTTTAACGTCTTTAGTTATGACGCGGTGTCGGGCCGAGATTCGAACCTATCACCTTCCCGGCGACGAGCGGATGCGCTACGTGTTGAGCCACGGTCGCGGGTTTCTGTTTCTGTTAGGGTTGGGCCGGATATCCGGCCATTTTTAATATCCGGCCGGATCCGGATATTAAAACTTTCCGGATACCAAATATCAGGCTGATATGTAATGCCAGATATCCGGATTTCTGGCTAATATCTTATGCTGGATACCCGGTTATCTGGTCGGGTATCCGATAATTTGCCGGATATTGGGCAATTTTAAATATCCGGTCGGATACCTGATATCCGGCATCATAAATCAGCCGGATATCCGGTATCCGGCATTATAAATCAGCCGGATATTGGGTATCCGGAAAGTTTCAATTTAAAGATTATTGAAGAAATTATTAACCTCCGTCAGGGATATATACAATATTTATCATTTTCCGACACCATTGGTTGATTTTCAATGACCCAGTTATCAGAGAAAGATGGGACAATGGGCTGTTTATTACCCTTGTCCCCAAAGCAGGGGTGTATATTTTCAAATTTGACTTTGCTGAGGGGGGGGGGGGTAAAAAAATTTAAAATATGTGGTTAGGGGAAAAAAATGTAAAAATTAAGAGAACTGAAAGCATTTTTTTCCATTTTTCTCACCTTTTTAGTGAAAAAACTAAAAGAATATATGGGAGGGGGGATACTATGAATTAAAAAATAAAGAGTTTTGAAAATATTTTTCCATTTTATTTCCTTCCTTGCTGGAAAAAACTAGGAGGGGGAAAAAAAATAAAACATTTGCAGCAGGGGAAAAAAAATTAATCTTGTGCAAAATATACACCCCTGCCCCAAAGTTTTATAATACATTTTCTTTTTCATTGGCTTGATAACTTTGGGGATTTTTATTAAATTCTGATTTGTTCGATCATTAAGTTGTGTACAATCATTTTAACCACCAATTTTAGTCTTTAGAGGGGGTAATTTTGTATATCATCATTGGGGGTGTACTCGACATCAATTTATCGGCCATTGTCTTATCCCTTTAGATCACCGGAAATGAATGTATATATATATTTAATAGGACCAGGCTAAAATATTAGGATATGAGAACCACGCTGCCTATATACAGGTGAGCAATCCATCCTATTGGCTGATTTTAAGTCACGTGACAAAATATAGCCCTGCTATTGGTTGTTATTCAGTCATATGATAAATATAAAGGCATCCTATTGGCTGATTTTAAGTCACGTGACAAAATAAAGTCCTGCTATTGGTTGATATTCATTCATATGATTAATATAAAGGTATCCTATTGGCTGATTTTTAGTCACGTGACAAAATAAAGCCCTGCTATTGGTTGATATTCATTCATATGATTAATATAGAGGTATCCTATTGGCTGATTAGGATATGAGAATCATGTGGCTTATATACAGGTGTGTCATTCTTGTGTGTGTGTGTGTATGTGTGTGTGTGTGGGTTTGTGTGTGTATGTGTGTGTGGGTGGGTGGGTGGTCTTGTGTGTGTATGGGTTGGTTTGTGTGTGTGTTTGTGTGTGGGAGTGTTTTGGTGTATGTGTGTGTGTGGGTGGGTGTGTGTGTGTGTGTGTGAGTGTAGGATATGAGAATCACGCTGCCTATATACAGGTGAGCCATCCAGAGAGAGAGAGAGGGGGGACAATGGGCTGTTTTTATGATCTATTGCCCCATCTCCAGATCAATGGATTTATTATTACTTGGATTATATTCCAAATAGTAAAGTTCTAGGGTTGGACCGGATACTTATTTGTCCGGTATCCAGCAAATTACCGAATAACCGGATATTGAAGTGGAAAAAAAAATTCTTTTTAAAAAATCAGCCGCTTTGTAGCTGCCAACTGCCGGTTTCAATATCCGATATCCGACCGGATATTAAAAAAAACCCTAAAGTGAACTCTGTAGCAGGCTAAAATATCGATCTATCCCATCCCCCTTCTGTACCCCAACCCCTCCCCTTTCACTGGATAAACAGCTTAACCAATAAGATCAAGTAGATATTGCAACCTAAATTAACGACAATTTTTCTCCAGTCATAATAATCACTTATACCTATTCTACATCTATTTCTAGATCCTTACATATACATATTATATTATTTTAGGAGATTCGTATGGCCAAGAATCCCAAGACTGTGAAGAACTTTCTGAGCGAGCTGGCGGTCAAACTTCAACCCTTGTGGGCCGAGGAGAGAGAGGTCATGCTAGGTAAATAAATTTATGAGAATTTGATCCATCTATCTGCCTATCTATCTATCTATCAATCTTTCTAACTATCTATCTATCTCATATAACTATTTTTAATTTATCTAACTAACTATCTAGCTAGCTATCTATCTAACTATCTATCTAACTATCTACCTATCTATCTATCTTTCTGAGCGATTTGGCGGTCAAGCTCCAACCCTTGTGGTCCAAGGAGAGAGAGATCATGCTAGGTAAATAAATTCAGGAGAATTTGATCTATCTGCCTATCTATCTATCTCATTAACTAACTATCTATCTACTTATTTATCCATCTATCTATCTATCTGCCTATCTAACTAACTATCTATCTAAACCTATTTATTTATCTATCTATCTAGGAATGAAGAAAGCTGAGTGTGAAACCATGGGCCCGGAATTTGATCCATCCATCTGTCCATCTATCTTTCTAACTAACTATCTATCTATCTATCTAAGAATATATCTATCTAACTATCTATCTATCTACCTATATATCTATCTATCTATCTATCTATCTATCTATCTAGGAATGAAGAAGGCAGAGTGTGAAACCTTGGGCCTGGAATTTGATCCATCCATCTGTCCATCTATCTATCTAACTAACTATCTAACTATCAATCTATCTATCTACCTATATATCTATCTAACTAACTTTCTATCTATCTAGGAATGAAGAAGGCTGAATGTGAAACTCTGGGCCTGGAATTTGATGGGAAACTCAACTATTGGGACCTCAGATACTTGCAGGTCAGTGTGTGTGTGTGTGTGTGTGTGTGTGTGTGTGTGTGTGTGTGTGTGTGTGTGTGTGTGTATGTGTGTGTGTTTGCGTGTGTGTGTGTTTGTGTGTGTATGTTTGTGTGTGTGGGGGGAGGGGTGAGGGTGAGTGTGTGTGTGTTGTCAGCCATAGTGAAAAATCATGTATAGCATTTAGCATTACAGACAATTTTACGCGGATAGTAAATTAAATTATTATAAAATTAATACCTATTTTGTTCAGAGTCTAGTTGAGGAGAAACAGTATGCTATAGACCAAGAAAAATAGGATTATAGTCAGTTTTCCGCGGATATTATGCGGATAGTATGAGACGAGAACCGGTTGTAATCCAGCGGATTCACAAAAATATTTTATTTCAGAGTCTAGTTGAAGAGAAACAGTATGCCATAGATCAAGAAAAGTTAAAAGAATATTTTCCAATGGAGATTGTCACAAGGAATGTGATTTACTTTAATATTTGTCAGGGATCTAAAGGGATAAGACAATGGCTGATAAATTGATGTACATCCCCAATGATGATACACAACATTACCCCTTCTGTAGATAAAATTAGTTTTTAAAACATTTGCATACTCAAACAATTAAAATTTAACAAAGTACCCAAAAGTTGTTAAGCCAGGGAATAAGACAACGTTTAAAGTAAACATGTGCAGAGGATTGTTGGAGATATACCAGCGCATCCTGGGCCTCAAGTTTACCAAGCTTGATGACATGGAGGTCTGGCATGATGATGTCCAGGTCTACAAGGTCGAGGATAACTCTAGTGGACAGGTAACTTAATTCCACACCTAAAAACACTGAAAATGTTAGGTCCTCTGATGTTTCTAGAATGGAGTGTCCCAAGGTACCATATTAGGCCCTTTGGTGTTTCTATAATGGAGTGCCCCAAGGTAGCATATTAGGTCTTCTGATATTTCTAAAATGTAGTTCCCCAAGGTAGCATATTAGGTCTTCTGATATTTCTAAAATGGAGTTCCCCAAGGTAGCATATTAGGTCTTCTGATGTTTCAAGAATGAAGTTCCCCAAGGTAGCATATTAGGCCCTTTGGTGTTTCAAGAATGTTTAGTAAAAAAGGGTCTAAAGATTTGAACATTCTAAGCTTGATGACATGGATGTGTGGCACGATGATGTCCAGGTCTACAAGGTTGAGGATAACTCCAGTGGACAAGTAGCTTTCAATATAGTTTGGAAGATTTTGCTAGGTCAAGGACAGAAATGCTAGATTTAGCAAGATTTTGCTAGGTTAAGGACAGAAAAGCTCTATTTTGTGACATTTTGCTAGGTCAATGACAGAAAAGCTATATTATGCAAGATTTTGCTAGGTAAAGGAAAAAGAAAAACTATCTTTAGCAAGATTTTGCTAGGTGAAGGACAGAACAGCTAGATTTAGCAAGATTTTGATATGTGAAGGACAGAAAAGCTCTATTTTGTGACATTTTGCTAGGTCAATGACAGAATAGCTATATTTTGTGAGATTTTGCTAGGTGAAGGACAGAAAGGCTATATTTTTTGAGATTTTGTTAGGTAAAGGACAGAAAAGCTATATTTTGTTAGGTAAAGGACAGAAAAGCTATATTTTGCTAGGTGACAGACAGAAAAGCTATATTTTGTTAGATTTTGTTAGGTAAAGAACAGAAAAGCTATATTTTGTTAGGTGAAGGACAGAAAAGCTATATTTTGTTAGATTTTGTTAGGTAAAGAACAGAAAAGCTATATTTTGTTAGGTGAAGGACAGAAAAGCTATATTTTGTTAGATTTTGTTAGGTAAAGAACAGAAAAGCTATATTTTGTTAGGTGAAGGACAGAAAAGCTATATTTTTTGAGATTTTGCTAGGTGAAGGACAGAAAAGCTAGATTTAGCAAGAATTTGCTAGGTGAAGGACAAAAAAAGCTATATATAGTATGATTTTGAAATGTTATGGATGGAAAAGCTAGATTTAGCAAGTTTCGAATCATTATCAAAAATTTTTTTAAAACTGAAATCACATATTTTTATTTCAGGTGTTGGGTTATTTTTATCTTGACCTGTATCCAAGGGATGGTAAATATGGACATGCCTGTATGGTACAGATGCAGCAGGGCTGTCTTGATAACAAAGGTAAAAGGCTTTTAGATTGACAATGAGGTCCTCTGATTTTTCTAGAATGGAGTGCCCCAAGGTAACATATTAGGTCCTCTGATGTTTCTAGAATGGAGTGCCCCAAGGTAGCATATTAGGTCCTCTGATGTTTCTAGAATGGAGTGCCCCAAGGTAGCAAATTAGGTCCTCTGATGTTTCTAGAATGGAGTGCCCCAAGGCAGCATATTAGGTCCTCTGATATTTCTAGAATGGAGTGCCCCAAGGTAGCAAATTAGGTCCTCTGATGTTTCTAGAATGGAGTGCCCCAAGGCAGCATATTAGGTCCTCTGATATTTCTAGAATGGAGTGCCCCAAGGCAACATATTAGGTCCTTTGGTGTTTCTAGCGTTAAAGTGCTCTAAGGTAGCATATTAGGTTCTCTAATTTTTCTAGAATGGTGTGTCCAAAGGTAGCATATTAGGCCCTCTGATGTTTCTATAATGGCATTGTGACATCTAATACATCTAATAGACTTCCAAAAATCTGTTCATTACATTTTTTTCCACAACTTAAATGGTTAAAACTGAACTTTTCAATTGTCTGGACTTTTCTAGAAAAACCCGGATTTTTGCCAACCCTGGTTCTCAGCCATAATATGATATTATTACAGGTGAACGGCAAAAATCCGTGGTGGCAATGATCTGCAACTTCTCCAAGTCGACAGCGGACAAACCCTCGCTGCTGGACCACAAGGAGGTCGAGACTTACTTCCACGAGTTTGGCCATGTGATGCACGGCATTTGTTCTCAGGTATTAAAGTTTTATACTGGAACCTAAAGTTGGATACTGGTACCCAAAGTTTTGTACTGGTACCCAAATTTTTACTGGTACCCAAAGTTTCTCAGGTATTCCTTATACTAAAGTATGGGGATCTGCGTACTGAAGGATAAGGTTATTCTTTATATGGTAGCTTCTCATAGGTCCTGGGCAGGTTTATAACTTTTTTGAGGGATGGTACCATCACCCTATCAAAAGAAATATATGGGTGAAGCCGCTATTAAAAAGTTACAGTAACATGTTTTTTTTGTCTGTAGCCAAGGATCTTGCTAACTGATGCTAAACCGATATGGTTCTCCTTTACAGACAAGCTTGTTGTATGTGTGTGCACCCATTTAACCAATAACATGGCCAGATTGATCTGCCACTGTTTTTTATATTGGCAGATTTAGAGAGTATGTATCTTATTCTAGATAATACATATTTATTTGTCACATTCTTTGTTCTCAAGTATCCACTGGATAAGAAACAGTTCTCAGTCATACTATCCTCATAATATCCCCGGAAAGCTGTCTATAATACAGAGCTTAAAAATTTAATTATCTTAGGCTGATACAAGCAAATTCTTTGGCACCCATGTGGAGAGAGACTTTGTGGAGGCTCCCAGCCAGATGTTGGAGAATTGGTGCTGGCAAGAGGAATCCCTCAGCCTTATGTCAGGTAATTCATGTACATCCTCAAAGATATTAAACAAATTACCCCGTTGAAAGTAGCATGATTGTTTCTTCTGATGTTTCTAGAATTGTGTGTGTGCCCCAAGGTAGCATATTAGGTCCTTTTGTTGCAAGACCCATGGTTTTGTAGACAAAGTGAATTTAACACTGGGTAATATTTGGTCAATGGACCCTTCTAATAAACCCAGCAATTTATCTTTAATAGCAGCAGAGGAAATAAAAATATATATAAATTGAAAATAAAGCTATTTGTCTTTCACCTATGAGCACAAAAATTCCTTTGCACATCACAAATTTTAACTTTGATTCATAAAATTTTAAAATCTGACCAAAAACAACAAGATATGTGGAAATAAAAAAAGAAAAAAATTGTAACTTCTAGACTCAACGTTAATTGTAATGAAGTCATCTAATGCCATGTTGTCTGAAAGGATTTACTTCCTGACTTCTTTTTTCTTCTCGAATGATTGATATACACAATTAGGGATTTAACATGAATACAGTTAGGACAACCAGGGATTGATATCATTACAGGAAGTAGGGGCATCGTAGCTCAGTGGTAACGCACTGAGTTACGGTGATGAGAGTTCGAGTTCTAGTCCCCATGTGGCAACTCGAATTTCTCAGTTGAATAAATTCACATAACTTCCCCTGGTTGTGTAAGAAGGGGATTATTGAGTAAGTTTGGATACTTAATAGTCACGTACATAATATCAGTACTACCCTTATCCCAAGCTCCTCTGCGGAGAGCATCATTCATTACGGTGATTTAATTTGAGACACCTGCCATACTGGGCAAGGGTGAGGTAATAATGAGTAGCTCTCATGATGAGGTCAAGTCATAATGTGCTTGAACGTGGAGTTTGATAGCCCTAGTGGCTATACAAAAGTGTCTCAGCCTACTCCATGACTACTTAGGTCAAAAACCTAAGAGACTATGGCTAATCAATCAATCAATCAATTACAGGAAGTTGTAATCAAACATATAATATAATAATATATTTTGTTCAGGTCACTACAAGGATGGAAGTGCTCTGCCTGCTGAGATGTTACACAAGTTGATCCAATCCAAGAATGCCAATGCTGGCATCTTCAACCTGAGACAGATCCTGCTAGCCAGCTATGATCAGAAGCTCCACTCAGGAATGTAGATTATTCATGAAAATGCCCATTCTTATGATTTTAGAATGGGGTGCTCCAAGGTAGCATATTAGACCCTTTGATGTTTCTAGAATTGGAGTGCTCCAAGGTAGCATATTAGGTTCTTTGATATCTTTAGAATGGAGTACCCCATGTAACATTTTAGGTCCTCTGATGTTTCTAGAATGGAGTGCTCTAAGGTAGCATATTAGGTCCTATGATGTATCTAGAATGGAGTTCCCCAAGGTATCTTATTAGGTCCTCTGATTTTTATAGAATGGAGTGCCCAAAGGTGACATTTTAGATCCTTTAATATTTCTAGAATGGAGTTCCCCAAGGTAGCATATCAGGTCCTCTGATATTTCTAGATTGGAGTGCTCCAAGGTAGCATATTAGACCTAGATGTATCTAGAATGGAGTACCCCATGTAACATTTTAGGTCCTCTGATGTTTCTAGAATGGAGTGTGCCAAGGTAGCATATTAGGTCCTCTGATATTTCTAGAATGGGGTGCCCCAAGGTAGCATATTAGGTCCTATGATGTTTCTAGAAATGGGGTGCCCCAAGGTAACATATTAGGTCCTCTGATATTTCTAGAATGGAGTGCCCCAAGGTAGCATATTAGGTCCTCTGATGTATCTAGAATTAGAGAGCCCCAAGGTATCATATTAGGTCCTCTGATGTTTCTAGAATGGAGTTCCCTAAGATAGCATATTAGGTCCTTTGATGTTTCTAGAAATGGAGTATCCTAAGGTAGCATATTAGGTCCTTTAATGTTTCTAGAAAGGAGTGCCCTAAGGTAACATATTAGGTCCTCTGATTTTTCCTTGTTTTTTTCCAGTGCCACACAAAGTTTATCTACATGTTTCTAACACAGGATCCCAGAATGTGTATACAGCGGCAGAATGGGAGAGAATGCACAAGGAAATGTTTGACATGTCCACCATTGATGACACCAACTTTGCTGCAACCTTTGGACACCTCGTAGGGTATGACGGGCAGTATTACGGCTACATGTGGAGCGAAGTCTACTCTCAGGACATGTTTGAGGCTAGATTTGCCAAGGAGGGAGTCATGAATGAGAAAGCTGGTCTTGATTACAGAAACAAGATTCTGGTGCCAGGTAAATATATTTAACTGATTAATATCCGCCGGATAAGAGCCGGTTCTCAGCCTAGTATCCATATAAACATTCATCTATCCATCCATCCATCCATTTATCTATTGATCTATTATTCCATCCATCTATTTATTCATATATCTGTCAATTTATCCATCCATTTATACATCTATCCATCAATCCATCTATCAATCCTTTTATTTATCTATTCATCCATCCATCCACTCATCCATCTATCTATCTATATATCTATCTATCCATCCATCCATTTATTCATCTATACTCTATCAATTTATCCCATCAATTTATACATCTATCCATCCATCCATCTATCAATCATTTTATTAATCTATTCATCCATCCATCTATCTTTCTTTCTATCCATATTAACATTCATCCATCCATCTATCTATCTATCCATTTTTTCATCTATCTATCCATCCACCCATCCATCTATCAATCTATTAATTTACTCATCTATCCATCTATCTATTGATCTATTATTCCATCCATCCATTTATTCATCTATACTCTATCAATTTATTCATCTATACTCTATCAATTTATCCATCAATTTATACATCTATCCATCCATCCATCCATCTATCAATCCTTTTATTAATCTATTCATCTATCTATCTTTCTTTCTATCCATATTAACATTCATCCATACATCCATCCATCTATCTATCTATCAATTTATTTATCTATATCTTTATCCAAGGTGGATCTCGGGACGCTATGGATCTTCTTGAAGATTTCCTTGGCCGTTCCCCCAACCCAGAGGCTTTCCTCAGAAGCAAAGGACTGGATACCATCCAACAGACAGCTTAGAACCACTGGATTAAAACCGGTTCTCAGCCATACTAACCGCGGATATCATGATCTATTAGTTTTTTGAAATAGCTCAAAATTCATCTTAAATCTTTTTTGTGTATTAATAGTTGAACTGAATTCACTTAAAATTGAAGTTTACTTATTAATGATTGTATTAAATAAAAATTGTTTTGATGTATTTAAAAATATTGTAGTCCAACTTTTGTTAACTTTTTATAGTGCTTTTTTACGAGTGGGAATGTAATATAATTATTTTAAACAAGGATGATAACATCCATAAGTGGTGAAGCGCATAAAATCCAATAATAAAGTAACAGGATGTCTGTCTGTTTGTACCGAAGGATCTAGCTAACCGCTGAACCAATATGGCTCTTCTTTGCAGGGTAGCTTCTCCTAGGTCCTGAGAATGTTTATAACTATTTTTGGGGGGAGGGTACCACCACCCTCCCAAGAGAAATCGCCCCTAGTTTTCAAATATTTACACGTTTATTTAATAATCAAAAGATACTAAACAAGGTATAAAAGTCAGAGATCTAAAGGGATAAGAAAATGGCCGATAAACTCCATGTACATCCCCAATGATAGATACACAAAAGGGGGGGGGGGGCGTAATGACATAAGCTCTTAAACCGTGAGCAAAATGGTCTAAATATTGAGCTAGACCCTTCAAACTTGGTATATAAGCTTAGTCCTATAGGTATTACATCTAAATGGCAAAAAAATCCAAAAATTTTTATTTTTAGGTTAGGTTAGGTAAGAAAAACCCTGCGGAAATGGGGTTTTTAGGCTTTTTTTGGTCTATTTTGATGTGGAAACTTGCCTTAAATTGTCTTTTCTTAGGGTTTTAACTTAAATACACTGTATCTATTCATATGGACATTATTTAAGATGATTCAGCAAGTCGGGGACCGACCCCAGGGGGCTAGGTGGGTAGCCCGCAGGGGTTAAGTTCATTTTTCCCAATATATTTGTTGTGATACATCAAATTATAGGTTTTTTAGGTCAAGGAACTCAAATTCAGAGCTAAAATAAGCATTAGACTAATCTGAAGCTAGCCCCAGCGGGCTAGGTGGGTAGCCCGCAGGGGTTAAGTGCATTTTTATTAATATATATCTTGTTATATATCAAACTATAGGTTTTTTAGGTCAAGAAACTCAAATTCTGAGCAAAAATTAGCATTTGACTAACCTGAAGCTAACCCCCCCGGGCTAGGTTGGTTTTCTGCAGGGCTTAAGAGCATTTACCTAACTTAACCTAGAAACTTACTTATATTTTTACAGGTTTCTTTCTTGAATAAACTGTGTCTATTAATGAAGACTTTATTTAAGATGATCCAGCAAGTCGGGGACCGACCCCAGCGGGCTAGGTGGGTGGCCCGCAGGGGTTAAGTGCATTTTTTCCAATATATATGTTGAGATACGTCAAATTATAAGTTTTTTAGGTCAGTTAACTCAAATTCAGAGCTAAAATAAGCATTAGAATAATCTGAAGCTAACCCCAGCGGGCTAGCTGGGTTGCCCACAGGGCTTAAGTGCATTTTACCTAAGCTAACCTAGAAACTTACATTTATTATTTTTTTAGGTTTTTTTTCTGGAATAAACTGTTCATTCATGAGGACCTTATTTCAGATGATTCAGCAAGTCGAAGACCGACCCCAGCGGGCTAGGTGGGTGGCCTGCGGGGGTTAAGTGCATTTTCCTTAATATATATGTTGTAAAAAATCCAACTATAGGTTTTTTAGGTCAAAGAACTCAAATTTAGAGCTGAAATAAGCATTAGACTAATCTGAAGCTAACCCCAGCGGGCTAGATAGGTAGCCTATAGGGCTTAAGTGCATTTTACCTAACCTAACCTAGAAATTTACATTTAATATTTTTTTTTAGGTTTTTTTTTCAAATAAACTGTCCATTCATGAGGACCTTATTTCAGATGATCCAGCAAGTCGAAGAACGACCCCAGCGGGCTAGGTGGGTGTCCCTCAGGGGTTAAATGCATTTTTTTTTAAAAGTATGTGTTGTCATACATCCTACTATAGGTTTTTAAGGTCAAAAAACTCAAATTTACAGCTAATAAAAGCATCAGACTAATCTAACGCTAGCCCCAGCGGGCTAGGTGGGTTGCCTGCAAGTCTTAAGTGCATTTTACCTAACCTAACCTAGTGTGGTATCCGCCGAGGATCAATGGCAGACACCGGAGTTCAATTAGATTACGGCAGTGTGACAGACGTGGACACCTTACTATAGAGAAGCTACGCTTCTCTAGCTTTCACTAGATAATGATCAACATCTACTTTCAGTTGTCACTTTATTGAAGGGTTAAGAGATACTGCAGTTATATACAACAAACAATAATTACATGGATAGGAATAAATAATCATAACATAAAAGCATAAATAATACATATACAATGGTCAGTTTGGGCAATAATGATTCCCCCATCCCTGGAAAGGGTGGGGGAGAATTAAGAATACAGTTAACCATAATAAACATGACAGATTCAAATCATTAATTCTAAGCGTAGGGAGGGGGTCACTAGACCCCTTCCCCAGGACTCGGGGGAGGGCCATTGACCCTCCACCGAACCCCAGATCAGGGGTGCCATAGACATGGCTCACGGTTGCCGAATACCACAACTCTCCCCTCGGAAGGCTGGGAGATGGTTTCCCTACCAGACTTCCGACAGTGGTTGAGGCCTTCGGCCCGCTCCTTAGGGCTAAAATTATATACAAACGATAATGATTCAATGGAATCCTAGTGGTGAGTATCTTCTTAGGGTTGATGGGCTCCCAATGTGGGATAGAAGGCAGAGGCTGCCTTGGGTTGGATACGTTGGTCAGCGCCGGCAGGTATCAGGTTTGGTGGTGGCACATTTGTTGCTGGGACGGTCAGCAGTGGGACCTGCGGGTTGTTGTTGGCAGCGGCTGGGGCACTGGCTGCCAGGTTGAGTGTCTGAGCAGCGGCCTGTCCTCCTGAGGGGCCGCGGGGCCTGCCAGAAGGCGGTCCTGGTCTACCTGGGCGGTCATGCCCGCTGTCCGTTGATTTCATAGACACCATTTCCTCGGCTGCTTCCCTGCCGATGGGAATGGCATCCCAGTCCACTGAAAAGTCCCGGGACTTGGCATGGTTGAGCCTGGCTCTAGCCATCGCCTTCTTATACAAGGCTGGGTGGTACAGAAACACTTGTGATATCGCATTCAGGGCTGCCCGGACTCCTCCTTGTGCTGCTGCCAGAGAAATGATGGTGAGGTCCCCCAGCAGTTTGAGGACCAGCAGCAGCAAGCACAAGATGGCGGCGCCATCTCCCCACTCGTGGATGGCTTGTCTAAATCCTGCCCAGACATCCAGGGCTGCCTCTCCTTCCTCCGCCAGTCGGTCAATGTTGTAGGACACGATCCCATGGTCTCCTGTGGCCGAACAGCTGCCTTGCTGAACGCAGGAGCCATAGGATAGGCCGGTCAGCATGGCACTCTTGTATGCTGGGAACGCCAGCAGTTGTTGCCAGTCGTTCAACTCAGCCTGTGAATACAAACCACCTGAACTGAAGTCATCTAAGGGGTCTGTCAACAACTGCTTAGGCGTATCCAGCGGGGGTGGCCTTTTCTTGGGAGCAGGGGTTAACTCTATCCAGCCTTCCTCTGCGTGCACAGTCAGGGGGTAGGTGGAGGAACAGGGAATCTTGGTGGCGTGCTCACTGTATACCCGCGTCACGGCGTCTACAAAACCTGTGGGCTCCACTGGCACTTTGTCCCAACACTCCTTGTGTTCGCGGACAACATACTTGTGCCTTTGGCAGGTCAGCTGCAGCAGGATGTCTCCCCTCAGTACCGAGAACGTGCTCCCCTGGACACGCACCGGGTGGGCCGGATCTAGTTGCTGGAGCTTCCAGCAGTTGGCCGCTACTTCTTCTGCTGCAGTGCTCCTCATGCGGGTTTCCAGGGTGAATCCAATATAACCTGCATGGATCTGTGCTTGGAGGGGAACGTCAACATCCCTGGCCGACACTCGGGGCAGCGCAGCCGCGGCTGGGTCAGCTGCCACAAACAGCGCTGGATGGTTGGTGGCATGGGCCTCGAAGTCGCAGTTCACAATTGAGGTGGGGCTGGTCATGTTGATGAAAAACTGGGCCTGATGGTCAACCAGATATGCATCCCTCACCAGGCTGGGCTGGAGGCTGCGGATCAGCCTCAAGGGGCAATCTCTTCCCAGGTGGTCCCACACGTAGGTTGCTTCCCCAGTGATACAGGACAGCTCTGAATGGGGACAATCGAGGGTCAGGTGGTCAGACTGGGACTCCACCCGTCCATCCTCCACCACACAGGTCTCCTCCTTGACCAGCAGCCGCCGCTCCTGGAGCACTAATTCATTGCGGTAGAGCTGGCCCTCAAAGTGGACGTCCTCCCCCTCGCAACCCACCCCCTCGGGGCTGTTGACGAGGGCGCCCACTACATCAACGGTGAAGAACAGGGGGTGGTTCAGCTGGAACGTCAGTGGCTGGGTCTTGCCTGGCAACGTGTATACTCGGTTCCTGGCCAGGTCTCGGCACGCTTCTGGGTCTATCTTGGTTGGCCTCATGAGGGTGGGGACCGAGGTCACCTTGAGGTGACCCCATACCCCACACCTGAATGTCCACTGGGACACGGTGAGCTGACAGCTGAACCCAGTGGTTTCCCTCACCTTGACTTGCTGCAGGACGTGGATGTCGTGGCCCAGGGGCACCTCCTGGTGTAGGGGCTCCGTGTCACACATCTTTTCTTTGTTGTAAGACGTGACATGGGTGGGGTTGGCACAGTCCCACCCCACCAGGACGTAGCTGGTTGTAGGCCACACGGCTGCCAGCAGGAGGCCCCACAGGACCATCCACCAATGGGAGAGGCTTCCAGGTAACCATCTTCCTCGTGCACGCGGCTGGGGATCTCCGGCTCTGGTCACGGCTGCTTCTTGGGGCTGGACACGGCTGGGCTGCTCCTGGCTAGACACAAATTTCCATTGAGCGTTATCTGTATGCGGCCGAGGCACCCCGATACCCTCCCCAATGACAGACTGGCAAGCGACTGGCACTTGCCTGGGTGTCGGCTCCCCTAGCCCTAAATGCTCCCTTCCTTGGTCCAAGGCATGCCCAGTGGCATGGGGCTGAAGTGCATGTGGCACAGGCTCGCCCTTACTCAATGCCCTCCCCTGCCCTAGGAACTCAGGTGCATGTGGCACAGGCAAGCCCTTATTTTCCCAATTTTCAATCTCCCCAGCCTCAAGTGCAGGGGGCACAGGCAAGGCTGGGTGTTTACAAGGTTTTGGATTCAATACATTTAACAAATTCAACTTATCCTGATGGTGAGCCGCTGGGTTCCCTTGGCTGGTAGAGAGCTCTGGATGGCATGTAGCTGGACTCTCCCTGCAGGCTGGTGGCGCTGGCTGGCTTGTAACTGGGCTCTCCCTGCAGGCTGGTGGCGCTGGCTGGCTGGGGGTGACGGGTGTCACCCCTTCCTCTGGGACCGCTGGCTCGTTCCAGGACTCAGGTCTCCCGGTGGCGGCGACGGTTGTCGCCCCAGACATCAGGTTGGAGGCTGGCTCGTTCCAGGATCCAGGTATCTCGGTGGCGGCGACGGTTGTCGCCCCAGGCACACGGTGGGAGGCGCTGGATAGCACCCCCCCATCATCCCAGGTGGCGACGCCGGGTGGCGTCCCATACATCGATGCAGAGGTGCTGGCTAGCACCTCCTGCCTCTCTCGTTCAGCGGCTGCCAGGGCCTCCCCATACACCGTCTCAGGGACGCTGGGCAGCGCCCCTCCACTCTTGCTGGGTAGGCTCAGTCGGGCAGGTTCCATCATGTTGAGGCTGAAAGGCTGGGGCCTCAGCACCTCTGGCTCGGCTATGTTGTTGGGCTGTATCAGCTCTGGCCCCAGATGGTTAAGACTGAAGCCTAGGCCAACCCGGTTGGGTTCAGCCGCGCCGCCCAGTACGTTGATCCTAGCTGGGACAGTCCCGAACTGCGGCATCCCATCGGCTCGGTCCGCAGCTCTGGAGGCGGCTGCTTGCGGTGGTGGTGCTGGGGGCGCGCTCCCTTCCATATGGGCCACTCTGCTGGGCTTCCCTGGAGGGGCACCTTTGTCGGCGGTGCGCCTGCGGCTGGCTACCTGGGCCCAGTCAGCTCTACACTCGGCCGCCGTGTGGCCGTCATAGTGGCAACGCTCACACTTGGCAGAACGGTCACGGCGTGGCTGGGTGCGCCTCTCCTCTAGGCTAACTTCCACAGGCGTTGGACAGTCTCGAGCTCGGTGGCCTCTCCCCTGGCAGCGGTAGCAGCGGCCTGGAACCTTGTCATCTGGAGCGACCTTCCCCATCTGGTGGAGACCCGGAGCCAAGGAGCCAATCTCCATTGGCTCCGACTCGTCATATTGGGGCAACTGGATGCAGGCAGATCCAGTCAGCCCGTCGGTCGAGTCCACTAAGCACACACCTTCCTTCAGCTGCTTAGTAACCATGGTCACGGTGAACATGGCCTTGCGAGTGTACTCAGGTACACTCGCAATTTCATGGTTCATCATGAGGCGTTTTACATTGGCGTTACGAATTCCACGGTTTAATTCGTCCACCAACAATTCAAGATCCTCATGATTGTAGGCGTCCCTATACAAGGCGCACTTTGTTGATATGTACGCCTGTATAGGTTCTGTCGAGTGTTGCTTGTAGTCCCTAAACGCTTGTTTAAGCGTTTGGGACTCAAAAGCAGGGCGAAATAACAATTCACACTCGGTCTTGACCTGCTCGTAGGTCAAGGCTTGGCCTGCCTCGCCAAACAGATGGGACGCCATTTCCGCCGCTTGCCCTACCAATGACAGTAGTAGGGCGTTGCGGCGGTTGAGGGAATCATGAGGTGGCACGCGGTAAGCCGCCCATGACATCTCCAGTCGGCGGATATGTGCCGACCAGGACTGCTTGGGCGGCCCTCTATACTCCGGCAGATTGCTCAGCATCAGCTTGCGGTACTCGGCTGGGGCCGGCTGAGGGTCATCCTGGAGCCATCCTGGGGCTTGGTCACCTCCTGGGACTTGATGCTGGTCCATTAGGTCAACGGTGAAACGGCGGGCACAAAGTTATACAGGACTACAATGAATGGGTTGTCACTTGAGGCTTCCTAGCCTAACAGCCAACACTGTTTGTATCACTAGGTTGGGAGTTTTAGTTGCAAAGGTATAACTTAGCTGTACTTATCAATAGTTAGGTGTTGAGGTAGATAGATGTTGAGGGTCTGAACTGCTGTCAGGAACTGATTGGGTTTTCCCTTATCACACTAGAGCTAGGAGGAAAGAAACTTGCAATTCTTTATTTGCTAAAAATACCCCTGTTAGATGCTATGGAGTAGCTCTGCTCTGGTGTGAAAGTGTGTGTGTGTGTGGAATCTTCTGTCCTTGTAACGCGCGTTCGCGCCGTCAAATCCGCGCACACGGGGAGAACGCGCTCTCACCCCTCAGCTCGCTCCCTCATTGGTCCGCTTCGTCCGTTGGATTTATGATGTTTTCCGCACTTTGTTGCGCTACCCGTGAATGGCGCTCTGTATATCCGATCGCTAGCTCCACACTACAGACGGACTTAGCCTAGTGTGGGTAGGAAGGGGGAAGCGCGTGAGGGGACGGGGGTAACTCCGTCCGTTCCCACTGTGAGGGAGGGGGTAACTGTGTGCTGGTGTAATGGGGCCTCTGCTTCTTAATCTTAGGCTTATCTGTTATATAACCCTGATTGTATTTGTCTTCAAATGGAGAGGGGCCCCCTCCCCTTCCCTTGGAATAAGGGGTGTATTTGTTATTGTGCTGTGGGCTTGAGATTGTTTTGATTATATTACATCTAACTTTTATTGCTGTCCTTATCACAATTGCATAACAGATTTGTTGACCAACTCTGTTCTATTTTTAGCTGTTATCACAATAAACAGTAATCCAAGCCTGTTCTATTCTTAGATTTATCACAACACAACAATTTGTTTGCCAAGCTTTGCTCATAAATCTATTGTTTGGTCATCACATTAGGGTGGTAATCCCTGCAAATGTGATATAATATCTGTCTTCTAGATGGGTGGCTGCGTTGTAGCTTCTCAGGATACTCGGGGTTGACGTAGTTTTTCTCTGTTCTGGTGCACTACACCCGTATGTTAGCTCGCAGCTTGCAGCTATGTGGCATGTTTCAGCCTATCGGCGGCAGGGAATGTCCCGTCCTGCTAGCGCCACTGGTTCGGATCCTGCTATTTCTTGCAGTAAAGTTGGCCTATTTTCAGCCGTCTACACGTATTTGGCTTGTTTCAGCCGGTCCGCAGGCCTGTTTCAGCCCTTTTGGCGCTCAATTCTCCGTTAGATATCAGCGCTGCTCGCGGTTATTCGTCAGATTTCG
The DNA here is from genome assembly GCF_053477335.1 of Acartia tonsa. NCBI lineage: Eukaryota > Metazoa > Arthropoda > Copepoda > Calanoida > Acartiidae > Acartia > Acartia tonsa. The sequence continues at coordinate 21,927,750 of NC_137274.1, forward strand.
CTGTTTTGCTTCCACAACTGCCGGATGCAGAGTTAAACTTTGCTGTCCAGGGTGGGTAATTCAGGTTGCTTGCGTCAGTTTTGCCAGATTCACTGCTGGGAGTACCTTAGCCTCAGATGCGCGTCTGCTCTACACTTGTGGTTCGCCGTAATCTCACACAGCTGTCACCAAAGTTGTGGTATCCGCCGAGGATCAATGGCAGACACCGGAGTTCAATTAGATTACGGCAGTGTGACAGACGTGGACACCTTACTATAGAGAAGCTACGCTTCTCTAGCTTTCACTAGATAATGATCAACATCTACTTTCAGTTGTCACTTTATTGAAGGGTTAAGAGATACTGCAGTTATATACAACAAACAATAATTACATGGATAGGAATAAATAATCATAACATAAAAGCATAAATAATACATATACAATGGTCAGTTTGGGCAATAATGATTCCCCCATCCCTGGAAAGGGTGGGGGAGAATTAAGAATACAGTTAACCATAATAAACATGACAGATTCAAATCATTAATTCTAAGCGTAGGGAGGGGGTCACTAGACCCCTTCCCCAGGACTCGGGGGAGGGCCATTGACCCTCCACCGAACCCCAGATCAGGGGTGCCATAGACATGGCTCACGGTTGCCGAATACCACACTAGAACCTTACTTGTTTTTTATGGGTTTTTTTTCTGGAATAAACTGTGTCTATTTTTGTAAACATTATTTAAGATTTAAGACCCCAGCAGGCTAGGTGAGTGGCCCGCAGGGGTTAAGTGCATTTTTAGTTGTCATACATAAAATTATAGGTTATTTAGGTCCAGAAATTCAAAGGGGTAGTTTCACGAAATGCATTTAAACTTAATTTAGTGAACTGCATATTTTTTCCTGGTTAATTGGTTAAACTACATTTATATGGCATATATTTGAAAGAATTTAAATTTTGATAGTACAATGTTAGTGGTGGAAGAATTTAATATGCTAATGGGATACAATTTTTAAATTTAATGTATACCACATACCACGAAAAAACTAGCATCAGGTTGCTATTGTGTTTTTTTTAGCTCCAAATTGACTTTAAAAACCTATAGTTTGATGTATAACAACACATAATTTAGAAAATTTACCCCTGCAGGCCACCCACCTAATCCGCGGGGGTTAGGCTTAGGTCAGTCTAATGCTTAAAATAGCTCTGAATTTGAGTTTCTTGACATAAAAAACCTATAATTTGATGTAAGACAACACATACTTTAGAAAAAATGCACTACACCCCTGTGGGCCACCCACCTAGCCCGATGGGGTCGGTCCCCAACTTGCTGGATTATCTAAAATAATGTCCTCATTAATAGACACAGTTTATTCAAGGAAAAAAACAAAAAAGAATAAGTAAGTTTCTAGGTTAGGTTAGGTAAAATGCACATAAGCCCTGTGGAAAATCTACCTAGCCCGCAGGGGTTAGCTTCAGGTAAGTCTTATGCCAATTTTAGCTCTGAATTTGAGTTTCTTGACCTTAAAAACCTTTATTTTGATACATGACAAGATCTATATTGGAAATAATGCATTTAACCCCTGTGGGCCACCAACCTAGCCCGCTGGGGCTAGTTTCAGATTAGTCTTATGCTAATTCTAGCTCTGAACTTGAGTTAACTGACCTAAAAAACTTATAATTTGATGTATCTCAACATATATATTGGAAAAAATGCACTTAACCCCTGCGGGCTACCCACCTAGCCCGCTGGGGTCGGTCCCTGACTTGCTGGATCATCTTCAATAAAGTCCTCATGAATAGACACAGTTTATTCAAGAAAAAAACCTGTGAAAATATAAGTAAGTTTCTAGGTTAGGTTAGGTAAATGCTCTTAAGCCCTGCAGAAAACCAACCTAGCCCGGGGGGGTTAGCTTCAGGTCAGTCTAATGCTAATTTTCGCTCAGAATTCGAGTTTCTTGACCTAAAAAACCTATAGTTTGATATATAACAAGATATATATTAGAAAAAATGCACTTAACCCCTGCGGGCCACCAACCTAGCCCGCTGGGGCTAGTTTCAGATTAGTCTTATGCTAATTCTAGCTCTGAATTTGAGTTAACTGACCTAAAAAACTTATAATTTGATGTATCTCAACATATATATTGGAAAAAATGCACTTAACCCCTGCGGGCTACCCACCTAGCCCGCTGGGGCTAGCTTCAGATTAGTCTAATGCTTATTTTAGCTCTGAATTTGAGTTCCTTGACCTAAAAAACCTATAATTTGATGTATCACAACAAATATATTGGGAAAAATGAACTTAACCCCTGCGGGCTACCCACCTAGCCCCCTGGGGTCGGTCCCCGACTTGCTGAATCATCTTAATTAATGTCCATATGAATAGATACAGTGTATTTAAGTTAAAACCCTAAGAAAAAACAATTTAAGGCAAGTTTCCACATCAAAATAGACCAAAAAAGCCTAAAAACCCCATTTCCGCAGGGTTTTTCTTACCTAACCTAACCTAAAAATAAAAATTTTTGGATTTTTTTGCCATTTAGATGTAATACCTATAGGACTAAGCTTATATACCAAGTTTGAAGGGTCTAGCTCAATATTTAGACCATTTTGCTCACGGTTTAAGAGCTTATGTCATAACGCCCCCCCCCCCCCTTATTCCTTAATATTAGTGGTTGAAACGTTGGAACACAAATTACAACTAATATGAAAGTGCTATTATAATACTTTGGGGACTAGTGTAATAAATAGCCCATTGTCCCCTTCCTCCTTTTTCTAGATACAAAATTTTTTTTTAAAAATTTTATTTCCTTTGATAAGCTTAAATAAAAATTAATTGTTAGTTTAATTCTTCTAAATGATAAGTTTCGTAGTCTTGTAGTGAGAGTGTCTGTCTGTTTGTATGTCTTTGTGTCTGTTGATCTAAATGTCTATATATCAATATGATTTCTATCTATATGTCTGTCTATCTATCAATTTGATTTCTATCTATCTATCCAGCCATCTATCTATTTAAAGATAAACTTATTTCCTTTGATAAGCTTTATAATGAATATTAGTTTAATTCTTCTTAATGATAAGTTTCGTAGTCTTGTAGTGAGAGTGTCTGTCTGTCTGTCTGTCTGTTTGTGTGTCTGTTTGTCTATCTGTTTGTCTTATCAATCTATCAATATGATTTCTATCTATCTATCTATCAGTCTGTCAATCAATATGATTTCTATCTATCTATCTCTATCTATATATCTATCTATTCATCTATCTATCTAATATTTTCAGAATTAAAAACAAAATGAGCAAATTTCGTAGTCTTGTATTTAAAGTAGATGCGCCTGCGACCCTAGCAGAGTGGTATACCAATATTCTGGGCATGTCCGTCAGTCAGGTCATTATCCGATTAATATCCGCTGGATTAGAACTGGTTCTCAGCCATACAATCCGAATAATGTCCGTGGAAAGCTGACTATAATACGATGCTTTAAATAGTTATTTAAAACTAAGGGATCTAAAGGGATAAGACAATAGCCGATAAGTTAATGTACATCCCCAATGATGATACACAAAATACCCCTGCGGCCCTAGCAGAGTGGTATACAAACATATTGGGCATGTCCGTTAGTCAGGTCATTATCCGATTAGTATCCGCTGGATTAGAACTGGTTCTCAGTCATACTATCCGCATAATGGCCGCGGAAAGCTGTTTATAATACGATGCTTTTTAAAAACTCAGCTATTTAAAGGGATAAGACAATGATAGATAAATTGATGTAAATCCCCAATGATGATACACAAAATACCCCTGCAGCCCTAGCTGAGTGGTATACCAACATATTGGGCAGTCAGGTCAGCCGATTAATATCCGCTGGATTAGAACCTGTTCTCAGCTATACTATCCGAATAATGTCCGCGGAAAGCTGTCTATAATACGATGCCTTAAATAGATATAAAAACTCTAAAGAGATAAGCCAATGGCCGATAAATTGATGTACATCCCCAATAATGATACACAAAATACCCCTGCAGCCCTAGCTGAGTGGTATACCAATATTCTGGGCATGTCCGTTAGTCAGGTCATTATCCGATTAATATCCGCTGGATTAGAACAGGTTCTCAGCCATACTATCCGCATAATGTCCGCGGAAATATGTCTATAATACGATGCTTTAAATTGATATAAACTCTAAAGGCCGATAAATTGATGTACATCCCCAATGATGATACTCAAAATACCCCTGCGCCCCTTGCTGACTGTTATACTGGATTAGAACAAGTTCTTAGCCATAATATCCGCGGTAAGCTGTCTATAATACGGTGCGATAAATAGATATATTAAACTCGGGAATTAAAAGGGATAAGACAAAGGACGATAAATTGATGTGTATAACCAATGATAATACACAAAATACCCCTTCTGTAGATTAAAATCAGTGGTTGAAAAATTTAAACACTTAATTGAACAAACCAATCAAACTCCCAAATGATGTAAAACCAAAGTATAAGATCGAAAACGTTGTCCAAAATTGGAGTGCCCCAGGGTAGCATATTAGGTCCTCTATTTCGTTAGTCATAAGTTTGGGTATAGTTCCTTTCGTGGCAACGCCCCTTAAGGGGCGATTCGTCGTATTTTTAAAATGGCTTTTAATAGGTTATTTTAGGTTAGGTTAGTTTAGTTTATATTGGTTTAGGTTGTGGCCCCGCAGGGTTAGAGCCCCCTGCAGGGGCTAGAAATAGGAGAAAGCCTACTGTGAAAACACGAAGTTAAGTATCGCCCCTTAAGCGGCGTAGACAGGTTAAAAGGTACTATACCCATAAGTTTTCATGAAAAATAATCTTGTATTTATTTTAGATTTCCAAGGATGTATATGAATGTGGATATCCAAATCAGGAATAAATCCGTAATAAATCCGATTAATATCCGTTGGATTAGAACCGGTTCTCAGTCATGCTAACCGCGGATAATGTCTGCGGACAGTTGTCTATAATACTATGTTATATATATAAAACTCAGGGATCTAAAAGGATAAGACAATGGCTGATAAATTAATATAATAAATCCGTCAATCTGCAAGTTATACAAAAGAATATAGGATATACATATATACTATGTGGATATATTGACATGGGAAAAATTGTTGCCAATTTAGCTTGCTTATATGGACCTCTTTTATTGGTTAATTTGTTCATCCAGTAGGAGGGGGGTGGATGGATGTTATCATTATTTTAGCCAGCTGCAAGCATCACTTTATCAGAGTACATGAAAATGTGGTGCAACATCCAAGTAATAATATATCCATTATTATACTATTATATAAAGTACCTAGTAAGCTTTTTTTGTCTTTAGCGAAGGATCTCGCAAACCAACAAAAGGGGTGAAAACAGGGGTTTTGTAAACAGGGTCTACTAAAAGACAATATAAGAAGGGACTATACTCGAGTTTTCTTTACGGATTTTAAAATCTTTGTTAGGACCTAAAGTTGTCATTGAGAAAATCAACTGAGAATTCCACAAAAAATTCATCAGGGTAAGATTTCTATAGCCCATAGAAGATATTTTACAGTGATCTAAAGGGATAAGACAATGGCCGATAAATGATTATACACAAAATTATTTCTTTTGTAGACTGCAATTAGTGGTAGAAATGTTAGACACTCGACTTAATGAACCAATCAATAAAAATTCAATAAAAAGTCCCCAAAGTTGTTGAGCCAATGAATAAGAAAACGCTATGATAAAACTTGTGAGGATGGTCATTCTTACTGGGAGTGTGGAGATACCCTCGCCCAAAACAGCTAAAAACCTTCCCTGGACCTTCAATAAGAAGGTTCAATGTAAAGGAGAACCATATCGGTTCAACGGCTAGCAAGATCCTTCCCTATAGACAAAGAAAAACTCGCTACTTTATATAATAGGATTATTAATATTTCTTCATTCGTAGGTAAATAAGGGGGGGGGGGTTTAATGCAACCATCTCGTAATCAGTGAGCAAATGGCACTTACAATTTGAATTTTGATCTGAAATTTTGCATGAGTAATCCTTGGTAGGTCTATTTTCCCTAAATTGAACAAAAAGTTGGAAAAGAACCGGCTAACGGTTGGCGGCTCAGCAGTTTAGCCATTTTTAAACTATTTTCAAGACAAATTATCACGAAACCTATTTCCACATAATACTCTTTGCTTCTCCAAAACGTTTTCAAACGGTTCTTGCCGCTAGTTGCTGGTACTAGAAATCTAAAAATGTTTTTTTGTATCATTTCATATGATTTAAAGCAAAAATATGTTTCAAAAAGTTGATTCCTACATAATTTATGGCAGATTTGCCCTAAAAATAGCCAAAAAGCGGCTAAACGGCTGAGCCGTTAGCCGTTACTTTTTCAACTTTTTGTTCGATTTAGGGAAAATAAACCTACCAAGGATTACCCATGCAAAATTTCAGATCAAAATTCGAATTCTAATTGCCATTTGCTCACTGATTACGAGATGGTTGCATTAACCCCCCCCCCTAGATATACCACACTTTTCTGGGATCTTGCTGAGTCAAGTATCAACTGTTGGGAATATTAAAGGATGACTCCATGCAAAATTTGAGCCGGATCCGGCCAAAACCGGCCGTGAATTTTATGAAAAACCGTTTTTTTCCGGTTTTTAGGGGGTATCTGTAAATCGATTCAGCTGGAGCAAAACCGGTTAGAGGTACAAAAAATTTTACTTCATATGAAATTTAGCCAATGCAATTGCCTACAAAAATGTACTTCATCATCAACTTGATTGGACAACTCTTTCCCCTCCTAAATGTCCATTAAAACCTCGGAAACGGCAAAAATCGCCAAAAATCACGCCTTCGGCGGCAAATAACGGCTAAACGGTCAGCCGGAGGCGAATGAAACATAAATAAAGAAATGTCTGCCTCAAAAAGTTGTTCAACATCAAAGAGATGCTTGAAGTCTCTAAAACGACTCCTTCTCCTCCTTTAAGGGGAAAAACTGAAAAAACGTGATTTTCAAAAGTATGCCCACTTCCTGGGTGTGGGGGGCACTGAACCCGTCACCCCAGGGTCACCAAATATAAAGTCTAGGCGGCCCACAATGCTGAATTTTCACCAAGTGAAAGTCTTGTGTCATTATCTTTTATGAGAAAAAAGTTATTAATTAATTAAAATTTCAAATTGTGATTTTTTGATGGATTTCTTTGATGAAATGACGGGCTGGTCAATTTTTAGGCCATTTTTTGCGGTTTTTGGGCCGTCACGCCCAAACGGTTTGAGATAATCTCACTAGACCTTTTGCCCAACCTAAGTCTGGTTATTTGTGAGGTCTAGGAAAAAAAACAGACTTACGCAAAAGATTATAATTATAATCTTTACACAGAAAAATGGCACGAGGTGAGGGTTTGAGGGGGCAAAATGAGCCGACCAGCGATTTTTGACGGCACGCAGCGACGTCGTGCTTCATCCAATCCGGGATTTTTTTTTCTTAGACCTTACAAATAACCAGGCTTAGGTCGGGCAAAAGGTCCCGTGAGATTATCTCAAACCGTTTGGGCGTGGCGGGCCGAAAACAGCAAAAAATGGCCTAAAAATTGACCAGCCCGTCATTTCATCAAAGAAATCCATCAAAAAATCACAATTTGAAATTTTAATTAATTAATAACTTTTTTCTCATAAAAGATAATGACACAAGACTTTCACTTGGTGAAAATTCAGCATTGTGGGCCGCCTAGACTTTATATTTGGTGACCCTGGGGTGACGGGTTCAGTGCCCCCCACACCCACGAAGTGGGCATACTTTTGAAAATCACGTTTTTTCAGTTTTTCCCCTTAAAGGAGGGGAAGGAGTCGTTTTAGAGACTTCAAGCATCTCTTTGATGTTGAACAACTTTTTGAGGCAGACATTTCTTTATTTATGTTTCATTCGCCTCCGGCTGACCGTTTAGCCGTTATTTGCCGCCGAAGGCGTGATTTTTGGCGATTTTTGCCGTTTCCGAGGTTTTAATGGACATTTAGGAGGGGAAAGAGTTGTCCAATCAAGTTGATGATGAAGTACATTTTTGTAGGCAATTGCATTGGCTAAATTTCATATGAAGTAAAATTTTTTGTACCTCTAACCGGTTTTGCTCCAGCTGAATCGATTTACAGATACCCCCTAAAAACCGGAAAAAAACGGTTTTTCATAAAATTCACGGCCGGTTTTGGCCGGATCCGGCTCAAATTTTGCATGGAGTCATCCTTTGATATTCCCAACAGTTGATACTTGACTCAGCAAGATCCCAGAAAAGTGTGGTATATCTACCCCCCCCCCCTTATATATTTACAGGATATTAGAGGATTTTTAAAAATAATTTCAAAGATTTTCTACATATTTTGTAAATTTTTAAATTTGCTTTGAGAGATATAAAAACTACAAAGGGTTTCCGTAAAGTTGTGAGTTTTAAGACTTTAAAATAGCAGTAGAACTCTAAAATTTTGTATGGCAGTTGCTCTAATATGGTACAATATAGAACTGTGAAGAAACGGCGGCAAAACAGCTTCTAACGTTTTCTTATTCGTATGAATTTTGATTGGCTCATAAAGTTCAACCCCTAATTTTAATCTACAAAAGGGGTAATTTTGTGAATCATTATCGCTTTTGTTTATAGGATTAGTGTATCTATGTATCTATCTATCCATCTATCTATCTATCTATGTATCTATCTATCTATTTATGATCTATTTATCTATCTATCTATCTTATCTATCTATCTATCTTATCTATCTATCTATGTATCCAATCCATCTATCTATTTATCTATCTATTTATGTATCTTCGTCTATGTATCTATATATCTATCTATCCATCTATCTATCTATGTATCCATCTTCTATTTATCTATGTATGTATGTATGTATCTATCTATCTATCTATCTATCAATGTAACTATCTATCTATGTATCTATCTGTTTAGGATGAGTGTTTACTGGAAGATTGGGATTGGCTTGGAGGATGTTTCATTGGGACAGAAAAAGATTTTATCCAAAGGTGTTCAAGTCACTGAGCCACATCAGTTCCAGGTTGCAATTATTGGTTGAAACGTTTGAACACTCAAATAAATATGAACCAGCAAATCAGAATTCACTTTTGTCTCCAAAAATGTTAATTAACGAATAAGAAAACAGAAAAGCACAATCTTGAATTTAAGCAGTTTTACAACAAATTTACTTTCAATTTTGCTTTGACTCTTATATACAATTATTTATATTCTGATTATTCAGTTTTGACACTCTACTCTACAAGTGTTAATGTCCGTTTATCAGGGTTTCAGATCTGCATTGATTGTATGCGGACCGGATCCGGATCCTCAAAATTTGGTCAGTGCGGATCCGGATCCGGATCCTTGACAATAAAAAAAAATCACCAAACTTTTCAGAAAAAATTCTCTTTAATTCGAAGTCAAAAATACTTTTAATTTTCAAGTCTGAACCTAAACCTTAAAGATTGGCTCTCATCAAGAGAATGTCTGAGATTTTATATACATTTAGGTAGATTTTTCCATTTTTTCTGCATTTTTTTGAGTCCAAGGATCCAGATCCGGATCCTTGGACTCAAAAATATGCGGATCCTTGCAGATCCGGATCCGGAACCCTGCCGTTTATCCTACCGTTTCAGAGCTTCTCTTTTATGGATGTTGTCATCCTTGTTTGTTTAGGAAATTGGATTTCTTTGTCATCTGAAGGACGGGGCTGGATTTTCTCTGGAACTACTACAGGTAACTCCCTTCTATTGGCTCGATGTTTAGTCACGTGACAAAATAAAGCCCTGCTATTGGTTGATATTTGGTCACGTGACAAAAAAAGCCCTGCTATTGGTTGATTTTAGTTCATATGGTAGATATGAAGGCTTCCTATTGGTTGGATTTTTAGTCACGAGACAAAATAAAGCCCTTACTATTGGTTAATATATAGTTGCCATCTGAAGGACTACCATACGATTAATAACCGCTGGATTAGAACCAGTTCTCAGTCATACTATCCGCATAATATCCGCGGAAAGCTGATCATAATACTATGCTGTAAATATAAAAAGAACTTTTACAAATAACTCCCAGAGAAAGAGAGAGAGAGGACATTGGGCTGTTTATTACACTAGTCCCAAAAGTTTTAGAATATCGTTTTCTTATCCGTTGGCTTAACAATTTTTGGGACTATCATTGAATTTTTATGGGTTGGTTCTCAAAATTAAAATAAGAATTACAACCAGTTTTATTTACCTAGTTAATTTTATACTTTTTCATTTTGATATCCGCGGAAAGCTGTCTATAATAACTATTATTTTCTAGGACACTTTTGAGAAGAATTTTGTAAAGCCTATGGAAAAACCAGAATTGCCGTTAGGTGAGTCTTAACAATTGTTATTTATTGCATAGACAGCTTTCCGCGGATGTAAAAATGAAAGATTATAAGATTAAAACCAGTATTGTTAGCTCCGAAGGCCCGGGCTATCAAACTGGTTTTAATTTGATGTTTTTAAAAATTTTTATATTTGTGGAAAGTTGTCTGTATTACTATGCTATTTTGTATGTTATCTCAGTATGGCTGAGAACCAGTTCTAATCCAGCAGATATTGATCGGTTTTGAAGCCATACTGGAAAAGGGATTATTTTTTACAGAGATATTAAGGATAAGACAATGGTCGATAAATTGATGTACATCCCCAATAATGATACACAAAATTAGCCCTTCTTTTTTATTTAAAAAAACGGGGGAAGGGGTTTCTGTGCTCGACATGGCATTTTTAGGAATTTCCTATTAACAGAGGAAAATTTGTCGCCAATTTTGATTGTTTGCTAATTTCAACCTCGTATATTAGTCAGTTCGTTTTCTTATTCGTTAGCTTATTAACTTTGGGGACTACAGTGAAATTGGTTGGGTAATATTCAAATGTTTTAATTGTATTCTATGTAAGGGGTAATTTTGTGTATCATTATCAGGGATGTACATCTATTTATCTTCAATTGTCTTATCCCTTTAGATCCCTGAGTTTTATATATTTCTTAATAACATCGTTTTATAGACAGCTTTCCACGGACATGATGCGGATAGTATGACTGAGAACCGGTTCTTATCCAGCGGATATTAATCTGTGTAACTGTGTGTAGGTCAGCCTGGCAAGATTGGACAAATAACCATCAGATCTTCCAACATTGAAAAGGAAAAACAAGATATCATATTATGTACTCTGATATTCCTAAAGGAGTGCCCCAAGGTAGCATATTAGGTCCTCTGTTTGTAGAATTCTGTGTCCCAAGATATCATATTAGGTCATCTGATATTTCTAGAATGGAGTGCCCCAAGGTAGCATTTTAGGTCCTCTGATATTTCTATAATGGAGTGCCCCAAGGTAGCATATAAGGTCCTGTTATGTTTCTAGAAATGGAGTTCCCCAAGGTAGCATATTAGGTCCTCTGATGTTCCTATAATGGAGTTCCCCAAGGTAGCATTTAAGGTCCTGTATTTTGTAAGGCATGGCACATTGAAAAGACTTTTTTTATGCCTTTTGTTGAGGATGTTCTAAACGTTTAAGAAACAAGTTGTTAAAAAAAAAGTTGTAGCTTATTGCCTCTAGTTTCATTTCTTACTCTAGCAGATTTTTGTCAGATCACTTCATCTATAATTATCTTCGTTATGATGCGATACATGATTTTTAATTAAACCGGTTCAAATCCAGCAGATATTAACTGGTTTTATAGCCATACTGGAAAATGATATCTTGTTGTTTTTTTGGGGCCCAGACCCTGGCTTTGTATGAGAAAAGTTTGGGAATGAAAATGTTATCCATACAAGAAGTAGAACAGTATGGCTTCACTCTGTACTTTCTAGCATTTACAGGTAGATGTGTGTTTGTGTGTGTGAGTGTGTGTGGGTGTTTGGGGATGAAAATGTTGTCCATTCAAGAAGTTGAACAATATGGCTTCACTCTGTACTTTCTAGCATTTACAGGTAGGTGTGTGTGAGTGTGTGTCTGTGTGTGATTGTGAGTGGGTGTAAGTGTGTGTGAGTGTGTTAGTGTGTGTCTGGAGTTGTGTGTGTGAGTATGTGTGTGTGTGTGAAAATGTTATCCATCCAAGAAGTTGAACAGAATGGCTTCACTCTGTACTTTCTAGCTTTTACAGGTAGGTGGGTAAGTGTGTGAGTGTGTGTGTGAGTGTGTGTGGGTGTTTGGGGATGAAAATGTTGTCCATTCAAGAAGTTGAACAATATGGCTTCACTCTGTACTTTCTAGCATTTACAGGTAGGAGGGTGTGTGTGAGTGTGTGTAGGTGTATGTGTGTTTATGTGAGTATGTGTGTGTGTATGTGTGTGTGTTTGTGTGTGTGTATGAAAATGTTGTCCATACAAGAGGTAGAACAATATGGATTCACTCTGTACTTTCTAGCATTTACAGGTAGGAGGGTGTGTGTGTGTATGTGTGTGTGTGTGTGTGCGTGTGTGTGTGAGTGGGTGTGTGTGTGTGTGTGTGTGAAAATGTTATCCATTCAAGAAGTAGAACAATATGGCTTCACTCTGTACTTTCTAGCATTTACAGGTTGGAGTGTGTGTGTGTGTTTGTGTGTGTGTGTTTGTGTGTGTTTGGGTATGAAAATGTTG
>NC_137274.1:21942836-21980336 GCF_053477335.1 Acartia tonsa
TTTGCATGGAGCCACAGTCAAGGGTCAGTATTATCCTCTTAGATATATTTTTTTCAATTTTGAAATTTTTTTGAAACGTATGTCTGCACTGTCTAGATGACTGTCCACCCCCAGCCAGACAACCTGCACGCTGTGGAGAACAGAGAATGGTTGTGTATGTAAGTGGTGTGTGTGTGTGTGTGATACTTACATCCACACTGTCTAGATGACTGTCCGCCCCAGCCAGACAACCTGCACGCTGTGGAGAACAGAGAATGGTTGTGGCAACGCGAATACACAACTCTGGAAATTCAATACAAGTATGGATATTGCTTTGTTGACTATAGTGTTCTCATCATCTCATGTATAGGGATGAGATTCTCATTATGATTGATGTCAGCAACAGATACAATGACCAACCCCCCCCCCCCCCCCCGCCTTTATCCTTATCTTCTGCTTCCCCCATCTCCTCGTTCAAAATATTTCCCCCAATCTAAGTCACGGTGCTTTGCATGCAAATGGGGGTTTTAATATATTTAAATATCTTCCATAGCAAGGACGACCAAGATTATTTGTAGGGGAAATAGGTATGGTCCCTTTTGTAGCAACGCCCCTTAAGGGATGATATGCTGTATTTTATAATAGATGTCAGCATCAGATATAATGATACCCCCCAGTGCTCTTTCCTTCGAGGGTAAAAAAAATGTTTTAAGTATAAGTTGTCCCTCCTGGTAATTTTTGCTTTCAGAGGTAAGGGGGGCAAAATGTTTAAAATACTCCCCCATCCCCTTATACAAAGAGCTCTGCCCCCCCATTCGGGCGTTTACTATAGATCAATTTAAATTCCAAAGCAAGAAAGGAGGAGGGTAAAATTGTCAATAAATCACAGTTTTTTTTAAGCTAGGTACGAATATCACAGGTTTCATTGAATTGTTATTTTTTAGGGCAGGATTTGAGTTGACAGGATTGAGCTCTGATTATGGAGTTGGCGGAGTTTACATAAAGCTGCAGCAAGACCCCACACCTTTGCTCAAACAAAACCAGGTTGGTATATTTATTGATTGGTTGATTAATTAATTGATTGGATGGTTAATTGATTGATGGGTCAATTGGTTAATAGTTTTATTGATTGATTTAGATTTTGATAAATTTGTTGGTTGATTGAATTATTGATTGATTGTTAGATGATTTTATATATTGATTTTTATTTTATTGATTGATAATTTTATTGATTGATTATTTTATTGATTTATTGGTTGGTTGGTTGGTTGATTGATTTGATAGATTGATTTATTGACTGCTGGGTTGACTGTTTGGTTTGATTGTTGGGTTGATTGATTAGTAGATTGATTAGTTCTTTGAATGATTGGTTGATAGATTGATTGTTGGGTTGATTGTTTCATTTGAAAGTTGATTATATGATGATTAGTAATTGAGGCCTCTAGTGGCATACAAGCCATTTAAAACTAATTGTGAATTTTTTCTATATTCAGATTGCCTACACTGAGATACACGAAAAGGATGGCGGTGCTAAACTTGAGATCCAAGATCATGATGGATTTATTGTCAATGTTGATTTTTAACATCAGAGGAACTAATATGCTACCTTGTGGCACCCCACTATCAATGTTGACTTTTAACACCAGAGGACCTAAGATGCTACCTTGGGGCACTCCACTATCAATGTTGACCTTTAACAACAAAGGACCTAAGATGCTACTTTAGGGCACACCATTAAGTATCAATGTGCACTTTTAACACCAGAGGACCTAAAATGCTACCTTGGGGCACTCCAAAAACAATGTTGACTTCTAACATCAGAGGATCTAAAATGTTACCTCGGGCACCCCAATATCAATGTTGATTTTTAGCATCAAAGGACCTGAAATGCTACCTTAGGGCACTCCAATAACAATGTTGACTTTTAACACTATAGGACCTAAAATGCTACCTTGGGGCACTCCAATATTAATGTTGACTTTTAACACTATAGGACCTAAAATGCTACCTTGTGGCACCCCACTATCAATGTTGACTTTTAACACCAGAGGACCTAAGATGCTACCTTGGGGCACTCCACTATCAATGTTGACCTTTAACAACAAAGGACCTAAGATGCTACTTTAGGGCACACCATTAAGTATCAATGTGCACTTTTAACACCAGAGGACCTAAAATGCTACCTTGGGGCACTCCAAAAACAATGTTGACTTCTAACATCAGAGGATCTAAAATGTTACCTCGGGCACCCCAATATCAATGTTGATTTTTAGCTTCAAAGGACCTGAAATGCTACCTTAGGGCACTCCAATAACAATGTTGACTTTTAACACTATAGGACCTAAAATGCTACCTTGGGGCACTCCAATATTAATGTTGACTTTTAACACTATAGGACCTAATATGCTACCTTGGGGCACCCCACTATCAATGTTGACTTTGAACATCAAAGGACCTAATATGCTACCTTGGGGCACTCCACTATCAATGTTAAGTTGATTATTGGGTGGCGCTCATTTGTAGAAAAACTTGCTTTTAATAATGTATTTAAAATATGTAACATATGCTTTTATTATTCTTGCATAAAAGTAACAGGACGTCTGTGTGTCTGTTTGTACAAAAGGATATCGCTAACCACTGAACCAATATGAACTCCTCAAAGGTTTATAACCAGTTATGATTACGCTATAGCAACTTTAATTGACCTCCCCTCCTTTTTTTTATAAGTGCCTTAATATGTATAGTAACTTTTTAGGAATTTTTATAAAAGTTAATACTAGTTATGATTACGATATAGCATCTTAAATCCCCCCCTTTTTGTTTCTATAAAGTGCCTTAATGTTTAAAGTGACTTTTTAGGATTTTTTTTTTATAAAACAGTTATGCTTACTACATATCCTAGAGAGGGAGGGGACATTGGGCTGTTTAAACCACTAGTCCCCAAAGTCTTATAATAACATTTTCTTATTCGTTGGCTTTATAACTTTGGGGACTTTAGTGAATTTTGAAAGGTTGGTTTATTAAGTGGTAATTTGGTGTATTTGCATTGGGGATGTACATTAATTTAGCGGCCATTGTCTTATCCCCTTAGATCCACGAACTTTAAGAGCCATACCCCAAATCAAACAGTGCCTTAATATTGTTACTTAAATTTAAAAATATTTAAATTTTATCATTAAAAATCCTCGAATGTTTTTTGGTAAAAATCTTTGAAACTTTTGATTGTGATTTTGAATTATGTTATAAAAAATCCTCCAATGTTTATTTTGTAAAAATCTTTGAAATTTTTTACTTTTGGTTTCATTATCAGTATTAGAATGTTATTGTAACTGAAGAGTATCTTATGAAACCCAGAGTATTATTTATAATAACTTTTTTGTTATTCATTCAATGTTGTATTATATTTTGTATACTTTATATATGTATTAAAAAGATATTTTTAAAAGCGAAGCTTTTCTATAATCAGTCCGTCACGGTAAGCTCATTTCGTTAATCTAATTTAGGCATGTTAGAATTGTCCTATCGATTTCAAACTTTACAAGGTGATTCCTTTAGTAGTTAGGTAATATTTAGAAAGCGTAGCAACTCTTTAATCGTTACCAGAAAGTCAGTACGTCCATTTAAAACACAAGCTGATTTTTTACTTTTTTAACAACAGTTTTTTATGTGATAGAATCATCCGATTTATCTGATTTTTTGAGTACTGATTCCTATTACAATAAGGTACAATATTATAAGCGAAGCATCTCTATAATCAAGTCCTAAAAATGTCAGTATGTTAGAATTCTGTATTTAAGATATTTTGCAACAAATTTACTCACAATTTTGCTTCGACTCTTATGCATTTATATTCTGATTATTCAGTTCTGACACTCTACAAGTGTTAATGTTCGTTGTCAAACCATTTCAGAGCTTCGCTTTTATGGATGTTGTCATCCTTGTTATTAGGCGTCATTAAGTTATTAAGTCGTTGAGCATTAAGCTTAGGCGCGAGGTTGGGACACAGCGATACAGGTTACTGACAACTGCAACAACAGTAAGGTTGTTGACATGAAAATTAATCCATTAAATTGGAGAAATTATTTATTTCAACAATTATTACAAACAAATCTAACACAAGCACTTTTATTTATTTTATATGTTGCTACAGTTACAGGTTAATAAGCGCCGGAGCTGGGTGGCTCTAGCAGACTCATCTAAATATATAAACGATAGGTTGATACATACTTTTTCACGTATACATTCATCACTACAAAATTAGGCGTCAATATTACAGAGTTCAACCAAAATTAAATCCATCACTCAGTCTTATAGTCTTTAGTCTGTAGCCCACTCTTCTCACACTCTTCTCAATCTCTACTCACAATCAGCCATACCGTCGGTCAGTTCCTCCTCAAATCAGATCACTCAGTCATTCAATCCTCATTAGCGTCAACAATCTCTGGCAGGTAAGGTGACCGACGCCGCCCACTAAGAGTCTGAGCGCATCTTTCCGCGCACGCCATGAGCCGTTCCTCGATGATAGGAACGGCGGCTTGTGTGCGCCGCAAAGAGCGCAACCCGGACAGGCAGCCTGTCAAGCTACGGGGTTGTCTGACAAAGATAAAAGAGCGCAGCTCATTTATCTCGTCATAAATCCCAAGCATTTCGAGGTAAACAGCGTCCTCAATTGAAACCTCCCAGAGGTAGAACTCTGCCAACAAGGAAGCGTTTGTTAAACGCTCAGATAGGTTATTCCAGGGACCGGCCGCCGCGGTCAGGTCCAAATAATGATCAGTTTTTCTCTAAAATACTCATAAAACCTTCAGATTTTATATCTTGTTTAGTTTTATTTTGGTTTTATTAAGTTTTACTTAACGTACTAGGTACATATGCGCGCCTACCACGCATATGTATTCCTTGTTATTGCAATGTTCAATGTTAAATGTTTAAATGTGGCTAAAATCCATCAAGCCCTCTAGTTTTTACTCAACAAAAAACTCAAATATGTAAATTTATTCTTATATAATAAACGCCATCAGGGATGTGGGAATATAGTGACGGGTTCGGAAATAAATTACAGGTATCAAAGAAGTGTGGGATTAAAATCCCACAGGATTTTAAATTACTCAGTTCTTATAATCTTTTAATCCGGGAACGTTAGGGTGGTGAGAGTCGCAGTTTATAACGGGAAAAAAAACATGGCTAACTTCCATGGCACCGATAACATAATTGTATTGGTCTTATTTTTGGAAACCCCGTATGGATTCTAGTGGAATGATTGTCAGATGGTATATTCAGCATACCGTAGTATAGTAGTCTTATATATGTTTTTATATGTCAATATGTAACTAAAACAAATTGTTACAACTATTTTCTAAAGCTATGAAACGATTTGGTAAGCGCCGCGAAGAACTGCGGTTCAACAACCCCGGCCGGGGTTAAGCCATCCACTCGCTTCACAGCTTGCTCAGTGTTCAGTTATATAATAATAATTGTATAGTAAAATGTAAAATGTAGGTGAACGGGGAAGGAGAAGTTCACTACAACCCTGAGCTAGGTACATAAATAGTAAATGTACTACAGGATCTTAAAATTGCTAATAAATTACAATTTAACTGATTATTTATTCACTATAAAATGTAATAATTTATTTATTATCTTGCCTGCAATCTCTTTCAGGAAGAAACCTAGTATCTTAATTAACATGCAATCTTTTTCAGGAAGAAACCTATAGTTAAAAAATTGTAAACTTTTATTAGTAACTCGCCCTAATTATATGCACCTTAGAGGAAATAAAATCTTATCTTATCTTATCTTATATTTTGTATACCATGTATATGTATTAAAAAGATATTTTGGGTATTGTCCCTTTCGTGGCAACGCCCCTTAAGGGGCGATTCGTCTTATTTTCAAAATGGCTTTTGATAGGTTAGGTTAGGGGCTAAAAATAGGAGAAAAGCTACTGTGAAATTAGGAAGAAACGCCCCTAAAGAGGCGTTGCCATGAAAGGGACTATACTCGATATTTTTACTAATGAACTAACGTGCTTTTAAAAGATGGAAGGACAGAGAGAGAGAGATGGGACAATTTGCTGTTTATTACACTAGTCCCCAAAGTTTTATCATAACATCTTCAATGAACAAACCAATCAAAATTAGAAGTCCTTAAAGTTGATGAACCAACGAACAAAAAAACTTTATTATAAAACTTTGGGGGACTAGTGTAATAAAATGCTCAATGTCCCCTCCCTTTCATAGTAGCTACATAACCAATTATTTGACTTTGTTACTGATATATATTAAAATTTCAAGAAAATATGACGAAACGCCCCTTAAGAGGCGGTGCCACGAAAGGGACTATATACCCATTTTTTGTGCTTAGTTTCTCTTATAGAGATATGTTTGTGTTTTAAAAATTTT
Organism: Acartia tonsa; assembly: GCF_053477335.1. Taxonomy (NCBI): domain Eukaryota; kingdom Metazoa; phylum Arthropoda; class Copepoda; order Calanoida; family Acartiidae; genus Acartia; species Acartia tonsa. The sequence continues at coordinate 21,949,217 of NC_137274.1, forward strand.
AAGTTTTTAAATAAAATTTTATATTATTTTATTCTTTGTGTTTGTAGTTTTATTAATTTACTAGCGGCTACGCCCCTAGAGGCCTCTAGGGCACTAGAAGAGGGGGAGTTGAATTTGATAACCCATTTTTTTATAAGGGGGGAGAAATTTTTTAACTGCGATTTTAAGGGAGGGTGGTTGTACTCCTCCCTAAAATACTTAAAAATCTTTCCAGGACCTCTGAGAAGATTGGTTAGCAAGATCCTTCGGTACAAACAGACATCCTGTTTTATGCCTACTTTACTACTTTTAGACGTACTCAAAGTTTAGAGTAAACGAATAAGATAACATATTTAAAAAACAATGGGTACCAGGCCTATTTACAGTCCAATGTTCCCCCAGAAAAGTTTGTATTGGTTGCTACTTATGGATGTTGTCATCCTTGTTTTTTTATCACATTTATTTAGAATTATTCTTTAATAAGATTCTTTTTATCACATTTTTCGCTCTTTCTCCCTCACTCTCTTTGTCTCGTTCTCTTTCTCTCTCTATTTATCTCTCTCTCTCTGTGTCTCTCTCTATCTCTCTCTCTCTCTGTGTCTCTCTCTCGCCCTTTCTCTCTTTCTCTATCTCTCTCTCTTAAAATAAGATAAGAGTAGTTATCACTAAGTTATCATAACGATAACATTATCCAAAACAACATTGGAAAAAAATATACAGAACAAAGCTTTTTCATTATATATAAATTATACAAAAGCAGTTAAATTCAGCAGTTTTAGTTAGTTGGTGAAATGGATTCCGAAAATACCAATACAAAGCTGCCCATATTGGCAAAACCTCAAATCAAATGTAAGATATTTTTTGTGGATCATGTGGAAAGAAAACGAAGTAGCGGATTTCGTTGTATTTTCACAGTAGCTTTTGATAGTTTAATCCATGTTAGGTTAGGTAAATGTTAATGATAGGCCCCATAGGGTTAAAGCCCCCCTCAGGGGCTAGAAATAGGAGAAAAGCTACTGTGAAAATACACGACGAAACCCACTTCTTTGTTTTCTTTCCAAGTTCTGATTTTATTTATTAGCGAGGCTATTCTATAATTAGATCTGAATAAGATCTTTTTAAAGCGAAGCTTTTCTATAATAAAGGTCTGTTCGTCCTTCCGTCCGTAACGAATAGCCCCTATCGCTATTTTAGGCATGTTAGAATTGTCCTATCGATTTCAAACTTGGCATGGTGATTCCTTTAGTAGTTAGGTAGGATTTAGAAAGCGTAGCAACTCTTTGTTACTAGAATGTCCGTACGTCCATTTCAAAGATGTTGATTTCTAACATTTTTAAAAGCGAAGTTTTCCTATAATTTTAGTCGGTCCGTCCGTCCGTCCGTCCTTAAAGGATAGCTCTCATCGCTAATTCAGGCATGTTAGAATTGTCCTATCGATTTCAAACTTGGCATGGTGATTCCTTTAGTAGTTAGGTACGATTTAGAAAGCGTAGCAACTCTATAACTGTTACAATATTGTCCGTACGTCCATTTCAAACATATTGATTTCTAACATTTTTAAAAGCGAAGTTTTCCTATAATTTGGGTCGGTCCGTCCTTACGTCCGTCCGTCTGTAAAGGATAGCCCCTCTCGCTAATTTAGGCATGTTAAAATTGTCCTATCGATTTCAAACTTTGCATGGTGAGGTGTTTCCTTTAGTAGTTAGGTACGATTTAGAAAGCGTAGCAACTTTATAATTGTTACCAAATTGTCAGTACGTCCATTTCAAACATGTGAATTTTTAACATTTTTTATGATTATCATATTCGTCTGATTTTTGGAATACTGAATCCTAGGACAACAAGGTACAATGCTTCTCTAAAATTAAAGGCCTACAAATGTAAGTATGTCCTGCATTTAAGCAGTTTTGCAACAAATTAATTTGTTATTTTGTTTCGACTTTTATACACATTCATATTATTTTATATTCAGTTCTAACACTCTACATGTGTTAATGTTCGTTGGTCCTACCATTAATAGAACTTTAGTATAGATGTACATACAGATAACTACTTGCCCCCCTTTTTTAAAGACCTTTTTTCGTCTACTAGCTTATTTTTTTCTGCTACTTGGCTGTGTTAATATTCCCAACACTATTGGTTGATTTTCAAAGACCAAATTGAGAGTCGGCACAAGGTCCCTAGTGTTTTGCTTTATACTTCCGTTTCAGAGCTTCTCTTTTATGGATGTTGTCATCCTTGTTTCTTTTTAAAAGTAAAGCTTTTCTATAATTAGTGTAGTTCCGTCGTGAGTCCGTAACGGATAGCTTTTATAATTAATCTAGACATTGTTAGAATTGTCCTATCAATTTCAAACTTGGCATGGTATAAAAGTAAAACTTACAATTTTGTTTAGGCTTGTACATTTAAATTCTGATTATCTATTCAGTTCTGACACTCTACAAGTGTTAATGTTCGTTTTTCCAACCGTTTCAGAGCTCGTTTTTTTTTAGCATGGAGGGAGGGGACATTGAGCTGTCAATTACACTAGTCCCCCAAAGTCTTATAATAAAGTTTTCTATTTTGGGGACTTTTATTTAATTTGATTGGTTAGCTATAAAGTTGTGTGTCCAAACGTTACAACCACTAATTCTAATTTGCAAAAGGGGTAATTTTGTGCATCATCATTGGGGATGTATTTCAATTTATCAGCCATTGTCTTATCCCTTTAGATCCCTAAGTTTTATGGATGTTGTCATCCTTGTTAAAACTAAAAAGTTTATTGATAATGGATAGACAGATAGATATATAGATGGACAGATAGACAGATATATAGACAGATAGATAGACAGATAGATAGACAGATAGATAGACAGATAGATAGACAGATAGATATACAGATAGATAGAGAGATAGACATATAGATAGATAGATAGATAGATAGATAGATAGATAGATAGATAGATAGATAGATAGATAGATAGATAGATAGATAGATAGATAGATAGATAGATAGATAGATAGATAGATAGATAGATAGATAGATAGATAGATAGATAGATAGATAGATAGATAGATAGATAGATAGATAGATAGATAGATAGATAGATAGATAGATAGATAGATAGATAGATAGATAGATAGATAGATAGATAGATAGATAGATAGATAGATAGATAGATAGATAGATAGATAGATAGATAGATAGATAGATAGATAGATAGATAGATAGATAGATAGATAGATAGATAGATAGATAGATAGATAGATAGATAGATAGATAGATAGATAGATAGATAGATAGATAGATAGATAGATAGATAGATAGATAGATAGATAGATAGATAGATAGATAGATAGATAGATAGATAGATAGATAGATAGATAGATAGATAGATAGATAGATAGATAGATAGATAGATAGATAGATAGATAGATAGATAGATAGATAGATAGATAGATAGATAGATAGATAGATAGATAGATAGATAGATAGATAGACAGACAGACAGACAGACAAACTAAAATTGAAATTAATATTTTATTGATAAGTTCATTATTATTAACTTTGTTGTTTATTTGCCTTTTCTCTTATCTTTAATAATATTTATATAAGGAAAAGTTTATAATTTCATTCAGAGAGGGAGGGGACATTGGGCTGTTTATTACACTGGTCCCCAATGTCTTATAATATAGTTTTCTGATTGGTTGGGATAGCAACTTTGGGGAATTTTATTGAATTATGATTGGTTGGTTCATTTAGTTGAGTGTCCAAACGTTTCAACCATTAATTTTAAGCTTCAGAGAGGGTAATTTAATCTTTGGGGAGGATCATCAATTTATCTGCCATTGTCTTATCCCTTTAGATCCCTGAATAATTATAATCTTATTTACAACAAGCTATAATAACTAGGGATCTAAAGGGATAAGACAATGGCCGATAATTTGATGTACCCCCCCCCCCTAACCCCAATGATGATACACAAAATTACCCCTTAAGTATATTAAAATTCGTGGCTGAAACGTTTGGACATTCAACTTAATGAATTGACCAATCAAAATTCACTAAAGTCCCCAAAGTTGTTAAGCCAACGAATAAGAAAACGTTGTTATAAAACTTTTTGGACTATAGTGTAATAAACTAGATTGAATTATGAATTATGATTGGTTGGTTCATTAAGTTGAGTGTTTAAACGTTTCAACCACTAATTTTAATCTTCAGAAGGGGTCATATTGTGTATCATCATTGGGGTTGTACATCAATTTATCATTCATTGTCTTATCCCTTTAGATCCCTGTTTGTTTTGTTATTATTAGAGATTTTCTTATCTTTCGGTGACCTTTATATATTTAATTTCATTTTATTTCTATTTTCATTTTATACACGTGAGAGAGAGAGAAAGAGAGAGGGAGAGAGTGAGACAGAGACAGACAGACAGAAAGAGAGAGAGAGAGAGAGAGAGAGAGAGTTTAAAAATGAATTGAAATTTAAAGGATTTTTACAAATATTTTGGAAGATTTTTTGTACATATAATAATTTCCAAAAAAATATAGAGAAAGAGAGAGAGAAGCGGAAGAGAGAGAGAGAGAGAGAGAGAGAGAGAGAGAGAGAGATAGAGAGATAGAGAGATAGAGAGATAGATAGAGAGAGAGAGTGTGTGTGTGTGAGAGAGAGAGAGATAGAAAGAAAAAAAGAGAGAGAGAGTGTGTGTGTGAGAGAGAGACAGACCAAAAGAAAGAGAGAGAGAGATAGATAAAGAGACAGAGAGAACGAGATTGAAAAAGAGAGAGAGAGAGAGAGAGAGAGAGACAGACAGACAGACAGACAGACAGACAGAAAGAAAAGAAATAGAGATAAAAAATACAAAAATGAAAAAAAATATATTAAAAGTTGACAACTCTGTCAAATATAATATGGATAAATGAAAAATATTCAAAAAAGTTGGCAACCATTTGAGACTATCGCCATTTCTCTCTCTACTAGGGTTGACAAGTTTCCATTTCCGTAGCTATTATAATCCGATTAATTTCCGCCGCGCTGGTTTACAACTGGTATTTACAAGTACAATCCGGATAATTTCCGCGGAAAGCTGTCTATAATACTAAAGATAAAAAAAATATATCTAAACATTTAGACACTCAACTATTATAAATAAATTCAAATTCATTCGTTGGTTCATTAAGTTAAGTGTCCAAACATTTCAACCACTAATTTTACGCTACAGAAGGGGTAATTTTGTGTGTCATCAATGGGGAAGTACATCAATTTATCGGCCATTGTCTTATCCCTTTAGATCTTTGAGTCATTGCAACGTAACTTTTTATAAAACGTTGAGGACTTTTATAAAATTTTGGGGACTGTTCATGAAAACTTTGGGGACTTTTATGAAAACTTTGAGGACTTTTATAAAACGTTGAGGACTTTTTTAAAACTTTGGGGACTTTTTTTGAAAAACTTTGAGGACTTTTTAAAAACTTTTGGGACTTTATGAAAACTTTGGGGACTTTATGAAAACTTTGGGGACTTTTATAATACTTTGGATACAAGATATCAAAAAAACTTGGCAACCCCTTTCAAAACAAAAACATTGTCTCTCTACTTCTAGCAATTTCTCAGTAATACTAATCCAAGAAAGGAATAATTACAACGCAAATTATCAGAATATCGTTAATTTTCACCACATATAATTGTTAGTAAAAGATTATTTTTATCGAATTTTGTTAATTTTTGTTGGTTTTGTGAGATGTCACTTAAAGAAAGTAAGTTTTTTTTTATTATTTATATATTAAGTGTATGCGTAAAATTTGTAAGGAAGCCTTATATACGTCTCGGGGTGGTTTAAGTCGAATATAAGAATATACTAGATAGTTTTAGGCTATTTTTCTTAGTCTTAACGGATATATTATGACTAGGATATTACAGCAGATATTCATGTCCTCTAATTTATTAAATCCCTTAGGGGGCTATATTAACGATTAATTTCCCCTTTCCACCCTATGTATTCTATCCCTTCCACTCCCACTGGGTGAATGAACTGACCATTAGATGATGTCCATGCTAGCAGCAACCTTTATAATTTTTCTCCTGTCATTATATCTATGTAAATCCCACCCCCATCCTTTCGAGACCATAAAATTAAATAATCAGAGAGGGAGGGAGGGGACATTGGGCTGTTTATTTCACTAGTCCCCAAAGTTTTATAATAACGTTTTCTTATTCTGTGGATTAACAACTTTGGGTACTAGTGTAATAAACAGCCCAGTGTTGAATTTTGATTGATTGGTTCATTAAGTTGAGTGTTCAAACGTTTCAACCTCCAATTGTAATCTACAGAAAGGATAAAATTTTATGTATAATCATTGGGGATGTACATCATTTATTGGCCATAGTCTTATCCCTTTAGATCTATGATAATTTACAGTCCAATGTCCCCTCCCTACCTACATATTAATATATTTTATTGAATTTTGATTGATTGGTTCATTAAGTTGAGTGTTCAAACGTTTCAACCACTAATTACTGTTTTAAGTTGAGTGTTCAAACGTTTCAACCACTAATTGCTGTTTTAAGTGTAGTGTCTCAACGTTTCAACCACTAATTGCAGTGTTTTGTTTTCAGTGATGCTTGGTTCCCGTAGCCGAACCTGCAGCGAGAGCAGTGAAGGGGGAGAAAGTAAGTTATTTATACACTAGCGGCTTCGCCCCTAGCCTCTAGGGGCTTTGCCCCAAGAGGTGATCAAAAAAAAAAGTTTTGGCAAAGGAAAACTTCAGCAAAAAAAAAAAAAATGGTGGAGATTTTTTTTGTTTTTGGGGGGGTTGGGGTGTCCCACCCCCCAAGAAAAAAGCCTAAAACCACTACAGGACCAGTAGGTATATACCCTGAAGAGTAGAAACCGATCGGTTCAGTGGTTACCGAGATCTTAAGGGACGGACGGACGGACATACAGACGGACGGACAGACATCATTCTACTTTGTATTATAGATAACCGATTGATATCCGTTGGATTAGAATAGGGTTTCAGCAATACTCAACGATTATGTATATGATCTTATTGCCAACAATTTTCCATGAATATTAAAATAGTAATAAAATTAATTTAAGTTTTAAGTGAACCCGTCAAAATCTTATAAATTTTCATTCCAAAATCCGCGGGGAAAGCTGTCTCTAATACGATACGATAAATAAATATTTGTCCATCCATGCTTCACCTATTATGATAAACAAAATTACCCCTTCAGTATATTAGTATTATTGGTGGAATAGGTTTAACCTTTTAATAACTTTGGGTACTTTTATCAAACTAATTTAAAATCTTTGGGTACTTTTATCAAACCAATTTAAAAACTTTGGGTACTTTAATCAAACCAATTAAAAATTTAAAAAAATATATTAGTCAGTATAAACGAGCAGAGGCCAAACTTTCAATCAATAATTTTAATCTACATGAGGTGTAAATAATTGGGTATGTACCTAGATAAACATATCGTCCAAGATATTTTAATTTTTCATGTTCTATCCTTTTATATAAAACAGTAAGCTTTTTTTGTCTGTAGCGAAGGATCTCGCGTCAACCACTGAACCGATATGGTTCTCCTTAACAGTAAAGCTTCTTTTAGGTCAAGGCAAGGTTTTTAACTTTTTAACCGACCCCCCCCCCCCCCCCTCATATTTCCCTTGAGGCCTCTAGGGGCGTAGCCGCTAGTTATAATTTAAAGAAGGTTATCCAAGCTGATCTATAATTCAAAATGTCCTTCAGTTAGTCTGTCATATTAGGATTTTTGGGTGCTTCACTTATTTATAGACGTTTTCATTTTTTTTAGGTTTAAGATCTGCCTCCTCTGCCATAATCGTTTAATATCCGCTGGATTAGAACCGGTTCTTATTAATACTATCCGCATAATATCAGCGGAAAGCAGTCTACAATACTATTCTTGTTTAGGTTTAAGATCTGCTCCCCCTGCCATAACCGTTCAATATCCGCTGGATTAGAACCGGTTTTCAGTCAAACTATCCGCATAATATCCGCGGAAAGCTGTCTACAATACTATTCTTGTTTAGGTTTAAGATCTGCCTCCCCTGCCATAACCGTTCAATATCCGCTGGATTAGAACCGGTTTTCAGTCAACCTATCCGCATATTATCCGCGGAAAGCTGTATATAATACTATTCTTTTTTAGGTCTAAGATCTGCCTCCCCATACATATCCGTTCAATATCCGCTGGATTAGAACCGGTTCTCAGTCATACTATCCGCATAATATCCGCGGATAAGCTGTCTATAAAACTACTCTTGTTTAGGTTTAAGATCTGCCTCCCCATACATATCCGTTTGATATCCCCTGGACGAGAACCGGTTCTCAATCATACTATCCACATAATATCCGCGGAAAGCTGTCTATAATACTATTCTTTTTTAGGTCTAAGATCTGCCTCCCCATACATATCCGTTCAATATCCGCTGGATGAGAACCGGTTCTTATTAATACTATCCGCATAATATCCGCGGAAAGCAGTCTACAATACTATTCTTGTTTAGGTTTAAGATCTGCCTCCCTTGCCATAACCGTTCAATATCCGCTGGATTAGAACCGGTTCTCAGTCATACCAACCGCATAATATCTGCGGAAAAGCTGTCTATAATACTACTCTTGTTTAGGTTTAAGATCTGCCTCCCCCATAATCCCAAGCATGCGCCCTAGCAGCCCCAGCAGCCCTACAGGTAAGCATAACCGTTTAATATCCGCCGGATTAGAACCGGTTCTCAGTATAATACTATCCGCGAATAATGTCCGCGGTAAGCTGTCTATAATACTATGCTATAAATGAATGTAGAAAACTTAGGTATCTAAAGGGATAAGACAAAGGCCGATAATTTGATGTACACCGCCAATTAGGATACACAAAATTACCCCTCAAGAATTCGAATTTCTTTTTTAAACTTTGAATGAATAATTCTTGGTAGGTCTATCTATCTACCTACCTATATATCTAATACTATCTCTGTATCTATCTATCTAACCTATCTACCTACATACCTATCTATCTAGCTGTGTATCTATCTACCTATATATCTATAATTACCTATATATATATATGAAATAATTCATCGATACAAGTTTTGGGTCACTAATCTATCTATGTATCTACCTCTATCTACCTATGTATCTATCCATCCAAGTGTCTATCTATTTATCTATCTACCTACTAACCTACCTACCTACCTATTTATCTATATAATCTTAGTATTTCCCATCTATATTTCTACCTATCTATCTACCGTCTATATAACTACACCTATCTATCTATCTACCTATATCTATTTTTTTGGATGGAATCTATCTATCTATCTATATATCCAATTCATCTATCTATCAATGTATCTGTCTATCTATCTACCTAATAAACTATGTATCTATTTAACTATCTACCTACATACCTATCTTTCTACCTGTGTGTGTATCTATCTACATATCTATCCATTTTGTCTATCAACCTATCTATCTATCTAGAAGAGCTAGAGCCAAGTACTTTGCCATATGTATCTTCCATCTATCTATCTATCTATTTATGTATCTATCTATTTAGCTACCTAAATACATACATACCTATATATCAAGCTATGAATCTATCTATATATATCTATGTATCTACCTAGGTATCTATCTATCTATACATCTATCTACTTACCTATCTAACTACCTACCTACCCATATATCTATCTATCTATCTATCTAGGAAAGTTAGAGCCAAGTACTGTTGCCTATGATTTGTACTTTTGTATCTTCCATCTATCTATCTATCTACCTTAGTATCTATCTACCTATATATCTTTCTGTCTATCTAACTATCTATCTATCTAGGACTGTTACCTATAATTTGTATGTATCTTCCATCTATCTATTTATCTATATACCTATATATCTATCTATCTAACTACCTACCTATATTTCTATCCACCTATCTATCTATCTATCTATCTATCTATCTAGGGAAGTTGGAGCCAAGCACAGTTGCCTACGATTTGGATGGAAAGTTCACCTACTCTCAGGTATGGACCTATTACATAACCGATTAATATCCGCTGGATTAGAACCGGTTCTCAGTCATACTATCCACATACTATCCGCGGAAAGCTGTCTATAATACTAAGAGATAAATAGAAATATGTAAAGTGATAAGACAATGGCCGATAAATCGATGTAAATCCCCAATTATAATACACAAATTTATTCCTTCTAAATTACAAAATTACATGTAGTGGTTGAAACACTCAACTTGATAAACCAACCAATTAAAATCAAATTAAAGTCCCCAAAATTGTTAAGCCATCTCATAAGAAGATATAGTACCCTCAACCTCCCCCCCCCCCCCCCAACCTAATGAAAATAATATAACTTTTGTAGAGTTAAGTAATAATAGTTATTTGTCGGATCGTATTATAGACAGCTTTCCACGGATATTAAAGGTAAAATTATAAGATTAAAACTAGGGTTGGGCCGGATATCCGGTTTGGCCGGTTATCTGGTCATTTTCAATATCCGGCCGGATACCGGATATTAAAACTATTAAAACTGATTTTTGACGCCGGATATCCGGTTATCCGGCCGGATAACAGGTAATTTGCCGGATATCGAACGTTAGCCAGATATCCGGCCGGAACCGGATATCCGGCACTAGAAATCAGACGGATATCCGGTATTCGATATCCGGGGGAAAAAAGTATCCGGCCCAACCCTAATTAAAACCAGTTAAAAATTTCGTGCAATGAATGTCGTCTTCTTGTATTTAAATATCTTAAAAATATCTCCAAACAAAAATATTATAAAATTGATAGGTATTTTTTTAAGAAGTTGGCAAGAAGTTGAAGACATCTGTTGATGCGAATGCTATCTATCTATCTATCTATCTTTTTTCTAAAGGTGTTGAAGGCCAATATTGGTTATAAGTTGAAGACATCTGTGGATGATAATGCTATCTATCTATCTAACTTTCTATCTATCTATCAATCAAATCTATCTCTCTATCTATTTATCATATCTATCTATCTATCCTATCCTATCTATCTTTTTTCTACAGGTGTTGACGGCCAATCTTGGTAAGAAGTTGAAGACCACTGTTGATGAGAATGATATCTATCTGTATATCTATCTATCTCTCTATCAATCCTATCTATCTATCTGTCTATTTTTACAGGTGTTGAAGGCCAATCTTGGCAAGAAGTTGTAGACAACTGTGGATTGTAATGCTATCTATCTATCTATCTATCTATCCTATCCTATCTATCTATCTATCAATCTATTTCTACAGGTGTTGAAGGCCAATCTTGGCAAGAAGTTGAAGACATCTGTTGATGGGAATGCTATCTATCTATCTTATCCTATCCTATCTATCTATCTATCTATCTGTCAAATCTATTTATCTATCTATCTATTTCTACAGGTGTTGAAGGCCAATCTTGGTAAGAAGTTAAAGACATCTATGGAGTGTAATGCTATCTATCTATCCTATCCTATCTATCTATCTATCTGTCAAATCTATTTATCTATCTATCTATTTCTACAGGTGTTGAAGGCCAATCTTGGTAAGAAGCTGAAGACCACTGTGGATGAGAATGCTATCTATCTCACTATCTTTCTATCAATCTATATATCTATCTATCTATCAATCCTATCTATCCATCTATTTCTTCATGTATAATGCTATCTATCTATCTAACTTTCTATCTATCTATCAATCAAATCTATCTATCTATCTATTTATCATATCTATCTATCTATCCTATCCTATCCTATCTATCTTTTTTCTACAGGTGTTGAAGGCCAATCTTGAAAAGAAGTTGAAGACAACTGTGGATTGTAATGCTATCTATCAATCCTATCCTCCTATCTATCTATCTAATTATCTATCTATCTATCTATTTTCTACAGGTGTTGAAAGCCAATCTTGGTAAGAAGTTGAAAACCACTGTTGATGAGAACACTATAATCTATCTATCTATTTATCTCTCTAATCTATCTATCTATTTACATTACTATCTATCTATTTCTACAGGTTTTGAAGGCCAATCTTGGAAAGAAGTTGAAGACAACTGTGGACGAGAACGGAAAGTTTAGCTACATTTCTGCAGATATGCGCCCTGTGCCTCCAGGTATGTACGGACTTTCTTGTTTTTGAGTTGCTGTGCTTTCTATCTATCTATCTATCCATCTATTCATCTATCTATCTATTGTTGACGAGAACGGAAAGTTCAGCTACATTTCTGCAGATATGCGCCCTGTGCCTCCAGGTATGTACGGACTTTCTGGTCGCGTGGTTATTGAGTTGCTATGCTTTCTAATTTGTACCTATCTGTTCAAGGAATTGTCATGCATCGTTTGAAATTGATAGGACAATTCTAACATAAATAAAAAGAGTTAACCGTTATGCACAGATCATAATTTTAGAAAAGCTTGTCTTTTAGAAAGTATAATATTTGGGAGGATGGTTGTGCCCTCCCCCCCAAATACTTATAATCCTTTCAACACACCCTAAGAGAAGCTGCTTTGTAAAGGAGAACCACAATGGTTAACAAGGTCCTTCAGTACACACAGACAGACATACATCCTGTTGCTTTATATCAGTCTAAGCATCTATAGTATGTTAGCTTGCTATTTTGCACAATTTTCTACAAACCCTATTTAAAGATGCTATTTCAAATGTTTAAGTAAGATGTATTTTCGAAAGAAACAACTACCTCCCCCAAATAGCAAGGACCCTTCAGCAAGCAGACGACAGTATAACATCTTACCTTGTTATAATAGGAGTTAAAAAAATTAGATGAATAGGATAATTACATCAAACAAAAATTGTTGTTAAAGAGGTTAAAAAGCAGTATGTTTTAAATGGACATATATACTTTCTTGTAACAATTATAAAGTTGCTACTCTTTCTAAATCATACCTAACTGTAATAGGAATTATCATGCACTTGCCCATACAAGGTAATTTATTAATGTTGTCATCCTTGTTGCTATGTTAGTGAAGATTCCTAATATAGAAGTGCATCTGCTCTAAATATTATTTTGTCCGTCTGTCTGTCATTAATGCTTAAAAAGACAAAAACCTTCTTGCTTGGGAAATGTGATTTTCAAATAAAAATTGTTGTTAAAAAGGTTAAAAAGCAACATGATTTAAATTGACTTATATACTTTCTTGTAACAATTATAAAGTTGCTACACTTCCTAAATCATACCTAACTGTTATAGGAATTATCATGCACTTGCCCATAAAAGGAAATTAATTAATGTTGTCATCCTTGTTGCTATGTTAGTGAAGATTCCCAATATATAAGTGCATCTGCTCTAAATATTATTTTGTCCGTCTGTCATTCATTCATGCTTAAAAAGACAAAAACCTTCTTGCTTGGGAAATGTGATTTTTATATAAAAATTGTTGTTAAAAAGGTTAAAAATCAACATGTTTGAAATGGAAATACGGACTTTCCAGTAAAGATTGTAGAGTTGCTATGCTTCCTAAATCATACCTAACTGTTATAGGAATTATATGGAAGTTTCATACAAGGTAATTTATTAATGTTGTCATCCTTGTTGCTATTTTAGTGAAGATTCCTATTAGAGATGTGTATCTGCACTATATATCATTTTGTCCGTCTGTCTATGGGTGATGCTTAAATGTGATTATTTTCTCATCTGCCAGTTTACATAGACAGCTATATTTTTAGTAGGGTTGGGCCGGATATCCGGTGTGGCCGGATATCCGGCCATTTTCAATATCCGGCCGGATACCGGATATTGAAACTATCCGGCCGGATATCCGGCTCTATAATTTTTTGTACTTTACACCAAAAATCTCTGCTTTTTAAAATCTTAAATGGCTATAATTTTCTTATTATTGAAGCTAGAAGAACATTTTTTCTGAATAAGTTTAACTTTATATAAATTTATATAAGATTTCTGAAGAAATTTTTTTTTACTACTTTAATATCTGGTAATTTGGCCGGTTATCCGGCCGGATATCCGGTAATTTGGCCGGATAACCGGATAGTTGCCGGATATCCGGCGTTGGCCGGATATCCGGCATTTGAAATCAGCCGGATATCCGGTATCCGGTATCCGGCCAAAAAAGTATCCGGCCCAACCCTAATTTTTAGTGAAGATTCCTATTATTAATGTGCATCTGCCCTACACTGTTTTTGTCCGTCCATCTGTCATTCATGCTTAAAAAGACAAAAACCTTCTTGCTTGGGAAATGTGATTTTCAAATAAAAATTGTTGTTAAAAAGGTTAAAAATCAACATGTTTGAAATGGACTTAAGGACTTTCTTGTAACAATTATAAAGTTGCTACTCTTCCTAAATCATACCTAACTGTTATAGGAATTATCTTGAAGTTTCATACAAGGAAATTAATTAATGTTGTCATCCTTGTTGCTATGTTAGTAAAGATTCCTATTATTAATTTGCATCTGCTCTATACTGTTTTTGTCCGTCCATCTGTCATTCATGCTGAAAAAGACAAAAACCTTATTATTTCAGCTTAACAAGGCATCAGTTTTCATAAAATCTATTGTTTAGCCTGTGGATAAGAGTAAACACATCTATCTATCTAATCATCTATCTATCTATTCATCTATCTATATCTATTCATCTATCTATTTATCTATTCATCTGTGTATGTATCTATCTATCTATGTATCTATTCATCTATCTCTCTATTCATCTATGTATCTATTCATCTATCTATCTATCTAGCTAGCTATCTATTCATTTATCTATCTATCTATCTATATTTCTAACTTTCTATCTATTCATCTATCTATCTATTCATCTATTTATCTATTCATTTATCTATCTAACTATCTATCTATCTATCTATTCATCTATCTATCTAACTATCTATTCATCTATCTATTTATTGATGTATCTATATATTCATCTAACTACCTATCTATCTATCTATCTATCTATCTATCTATCTATCTATTCATCTATCTATTTATTCATCTCTCTATGTATCTATCTATTCATCTATCTATCTATTTATTCATCTATCTATCTATTTATTCATCTATCTATCTATTCATTTATCTATCTATCTATCTATTCATCTATTTATCTATCTATCTATCTATATTTATAACTTTCTATCTATTCATCTATCTATATATCTATTCATCTATCTATCTATTCATTTATCTATCTATCTATATCTATATATCTATCCATCTATTCAACTATCTATCTATCTATATCTATCTATCTATCTATCTATTCAACTATCTATCTATCTATATCTATCTATCTATCTATCTATTCAACTATCTATCTATCTATATCTATCTATCTATTTATCTATTTAGGCTGGTACGATGTAGACAAGAGCAAGCACAGAGTTCCTATCGGCTGGTATGAGAACAAAGTACCCAAAGTTACCAAATAAAAGTACCCAAAGTGGCCAAATAATCAAGAAACTTCCAGAATAAATGTGCGCGCATGCCACGTAAAATTATCGGCAATTTAATGTCGTCTTCTTGTATTTAAATATCCTAAAACATCACCAAACCTCGATATTATCATATAATCTACCTTCATTTATCCTTTTAAAAAGACAAAAATTTGAAAAAATCCTCCAGCATAAAATGAAAAAAAATCGATGAAAATGAAAAAAAAATTTAAAAATGAAAATTCACTCAAAAAAATTAAAGTACAGTCAGTCACAAATCAATTTTAGCTGCTGCCGTGTAAAAAAAAACTGTTTTATCGCAGACAGTTTTTTTTTGATGGCGGATGACTTTTTTTTATATGCATTTATATAAAACACTTAACTACCTATAAATAAAACCATAGCATTTAGTAAGTATTTTTCTAAATATTAAAGCTCTTTTTAACTTACTCAGTCCGTATTAATTAAGTCCTTTATTTAACACATTTTTTTGGGTATAGTCCCTTTGATGACATCGCCTCTAATGGTTTTTTTTTGGCGTATTTTCACTATAGCTTTTCTCCTGTTTTTAACCCCTGCGGGGCCAATTGCCTAACCCTGCGGGGCAATCAACTAAACCTATCAAAAGATACTGTGAAAATACGACGAAACGCCCCTTAAGAGTCATTGTCACTAAAGGGACTATACCCCTTTTTTAAAAAAATGATTTCATGTTACTTATTAGATTCAGCAAATCTTTTTTAAAAGAACTTTTTTCAAAAAAGCATTTCCAGCAACTAAATATACCATAAAATTGAATGATGATTTTGTCATTTTCATTGTTTTGTATTTTTATCTTTAAAAGTATGAATGTTTCATTTTGTACCTTTTATTAAAAAAAATGTTTGAGAAAAAAATTTCCAGTATGGCTTTGAAACCAATATATCTATCCGCTGGATTAGAACCGGTTCTCAGCTATACTGAACAAGCATGTGAATAGCATTGTATTACAGACAATTTTGCATGAATATCAAAATGAAAACTGTAAAATTAATACCAGTTTTGTTAGACCGGGCCTTTTAATCGTATAAGTTTTCATTTTTATATCCACGGATTATTGTCTATAATACGATGCGATTAATAACTATTATTTTATGGGAAGAGAAAGGGTAATTGTTAACAATTTTTCCAAAAATGTAGAATAGGTTTTGTAGTGAAAAAAAATGAAACAAAATTCGGGTATAGTCCCTTTCGTGGCAACGTCCCTTAAGGTGCGATTCTTCGTATTTTCACAGTAGCTTTTCTCCTATTTCTAGCCCCTACGGGGTGCTCTAACCCTGCGGGGCAATCACCTAACACAAAATAACCTAAATAACTCATTAAAAGTCATCTTTAAATTACGACGAATCGCCCCTTAAGGGGCGTTGCCACTAAAGGAACTATTCCCAAAAATTCAATTTTTGCAAAAATTTGAAAAATTTCCCTTTTTTTATTTAAATTTCTTACTAAATTTATTTAAATTACCACCTAGGTATAACTAAAGCCAAATTAAAAAATGTATTTATTATTCTTAAAAATGTATTTAAATGTATTTTTATATGGATGTGGTAAATTGATGTTATTTTATTCTAAACCCCTTTAAAGGGACCATACACGAAAGAGAGCAAAGATGTTAAACATTTTTTAGCGAATAAAAAGTTTTTTTTTGTGTATAATGTAAGAATTGAATAAGCGAAGGAATTTACACATCCCCAATGATGTAACACAAATTACCCTGTCTCTAGATTACAATTAGTGGTTGAAACGTTTGGACACTCAATTTAATGAACCAATCAATCAAAATTCAATAAAAGTCCCCTAGGTTGTTAAGCCAACGAATAAGAAAACGTTATTATTATAAAACTTTGGGACTATTACAGTAGTTCCCAAAGTTTACAACAACGTTTTCTTATTCGTTGGTTTAACAACTTTGTGGACTTTGAATTTTGAATTTTGATTGGTTAGTTCAATAAGTTGACTGTTCTTACGTTTCAACCACTAATTTTAATCTAGAGAAGGGGTAATTTGTGTATTATCATTGGGGATGTATGTATAAATTTCTTTTCTTATTCAATTCTTAAATGGTAGGTTCAAAAAGTGTCTAAATGTTTCAACCACTAACTCTAATCTATAGAATTTTATGTATCATCATTGGGGATGCACATAAATTTATCCGCCATTGTCTTATCCCTTTAGATCCCTTATATTAAGCATAAACCTAGTACATTCACTAACATAAATAGGCTAAAGGGACCTAAAATCACTTGCTCTCGTTTGTGCATACTCCCTTTATGGGTTAAGATTATTTTATAATAAAGGGGTAGTTTCACGAAATGCATTTGAACTTAATTTAGTGAACCGCATATTTTTTGCTATTTAATAGGTTAAACTATATTTATATGGCATATATTTGAAAGAATTTTAATTTTATACCACGTAGTTTTGAAAATATCAAGACTTGAAAATCGTCTTTTTAAATTGCACATATCACACAAAGACGATTTTCAAGTCTTGATATTTTCAAAACTACGTGGTAGAAAATTGAAATTCTTTCAATTATATGCCATATAAATGTAGTTTAACCAATTAACTAGCAAAAAATATGCGGTTCACTAAATTAAGTTCAAATGCATTTCGTGAAACTACCCCTTTGCCTTTCTTTCTATCCAATAATAAAAAGTACTAAGCTTTTTTGTTTGTAGTTAAGGATCTCGCTAACCACTGAACCGATATGGTTCTCCTTTAGAGGGAAGCTTCGTAGTATATGCCATGAAATGGTTTTAGGCTATTTTATTTTATTTTTATAAATAAGTCTTGGTATGGTTTTAAGCTATTTTTCTGACCTTCTTTATCCCTTCGAATATAGAGCCCCTAGACATTTAAAGTGCCACTAGAGGCCTCTAGGGGCGTAGCCGCTAGTTACGTGTATATTGCATCACTAGATAGAAAAAATAAGAATTATAGGATTAATACCAGTTTTGTTAGCCCCGAGGGGCCAGGAGCAGAAGGCTCAACAAGATAGGGATTAATCAATTATTATTTTCTTTTTTTCATGAAATATAAGATGCAATACATGTTTTTCCAGTATGGCTTCGAAACCGATTAATATCATATCCGCTGGATTAGAACTGGTTCTCAGACATACTGTAAAATTATGTAAAGCATCGTATTATAGACAATTTCCCACGAATATTGAAATAAAAATCATAAAAAAATAAATACCAACTTTGTTAGTGCGGGCCTTCGGCGCTAACAAAAGCTAGTGTTATCTAATTATTTTTTTTATTTTAATAACCGCGGAAAGCTGTTTATAATACGATGCGATAAATAACTATTCTAGTATTGAAAAAGTAATATTATTAAAAAGACTTTCATTAATGTATCGTGCATTTATTTAACCATTTAATTATATTTATATCCTTATACTAAAGTAACAGGATGTTTGTCTGTTTGCTTGTCTGTGTGTCTGTACCAAAGGATCTTGCTAACCGCTGAATCGATAGGGGTTCTCCTTAACAGGGTAGATTCTCATGGGTTCTGGGAAGTTTTATAACTATTTTGAGGGAGGGTACTACCACCCTCCCAAGAGAAATGATAAAAAAATATAAAAATTTTAAAATTTATGGGAGTCTTCAACGTAACATAAAGAGGTATCGTAACATAAAGAAGTAACGTAGAGACTTTAACAAACAAAAACATCTAAACTGCCACTAGAGGCCTCTAGGGGCGTAGCCGCTAGTATAAATATATAGATAGTCTTTTTACATTTTAATTGAATAGTAATAAATTTTCATAGAGTTTTTATTAAAATTATACATTTTATAAACTACACCTATTTACATGATTCAAATATTTCAATAAAATTTTTATATCAATCATTTTATTAAAAGCAAAGCTTTTCTATAATTAGGGTCGGTCCGTCCGTAACGGATAGCTTTTTCGTTAATTTAGGCATGTTAGACTTGTCATATCGATTTCAAACTTTGCATGGTGATTCCTGTAGAAATTAGGCACGATTTAGAAAGCGTAGCAACTCTATAATCGTTACCATTATGTCCGTACGTTCATTTTAAACATGTTGATTTTTTATTTTAACAATTTTTTATGTGATTAACCTGATTTTTTGGGGTACCGATTCCCATTATATTATAAGCGAAGCATCTCTATAATCTCCTTTATTCGAAATGTCTTTTCGCAGCGATCTAAAGGGATAAGACAATAGCCGGTAAATTAAAGGAAATCACCAATTTTGATACACAAAATTACTCCTTCTATAGATTACAATTAGTGGTTAAAACGTTGGATACTCAACTCATTGAAACAACCAATCAAAATTCAGTTAAAGTCCCCAAAGTTGTTAGACCAACGAATAAGAAAACTTTATTATAAAACTTTGGGGACTAGTGTAATAAACTAAATATCAAAGTTTAATTTATCGCTTTCTATTGTAAATAGTTTTCCGGAGATAGTAAAATTATTTTTTTAGGACAGATTTCAGTTTTGCTGGCCCCAATAGGGACACACATTTGAACCTTGGACCGGTTTTAAGCTATTTTTCTGTCCACCTTTGAATTAGCTCGTAGAGACTAGGGGCAAAGCTGCTACTTTATTGGGGTAAAGTCCCTTTTGTGGCAACGCCTCTTAAGGGGCGATTCGTCGTATTTTTAAAATGGCTTTTACTAGGTTATTTTATTTTAGGTTAGGTTATATTGGTTTTAGTGATTGCCCCGCAGGTTTAGAGCCTCCCGCCTAGAAATAGGAGAAAAGCTACTGTGAAAATACGAAGAAACGCCCCTTGCACGAAAGGGACTATAATAGTTTATTAATATTACAAAAAAAACTCCATTGAATCAAATTTATTAATAAAAAATCGTTACAAATAAAAATAGGTCAAAATAAGATTTTCAAATATTTAATCTACTTTTTAAATTACGCCCCTAGAGGCCTCTAGTGGCACTTTAAATGTGTTTTTTTTGTTCAAGTCTCTACGATACCTACCAATGTTGCGTTAAAGTCTCTCAAGTATTTTTTTAAAATTCCGATTTTTTTGTGATTTCTCTTGGGAGGGTGGTGGTACCCTCCCCAAAATAGTTATGAACCTTCCCGAGACCTATGAGAAGCTACCCTGTTAAGGAGAACCCAATCGTTGCAGCGGCAAGGAGATCCTTCGGACAGACAAACAAACATCCTTTTACTTTAATATAAGGACTAGCAGCTTCGCTAAGAAAATAATAAATAAATAAAACCTGCAACCTCTAATTTCGAACTGATTAAAAAAATTGTTGGAGATTTTTTTGGGGGGGCGCGGTTGATGGTGTCTCACCCCCCAAGAAAATAGCCTCAAACCACCAGAGAACCAGTATATTATATTCCCTTAAGAGTAGAATCCAATCGGTTCAGTGGTTACCGAGATCTTTAGGGAAAGGCGGACTAACGGACAGACATCATTCTACTTTGTATTATAAATATCTAATTTACTTTTTAAAAAGCCTTAAAATTATTATTGGAAATTGGATTAGGCTAAATTACTTCGATCAATGCAGATTATTTCAAAAAGCAAAAATATTAAATTTCTATGTGACATAATTATCCAATGGATCTGATTTTTGGAATACTGATGCCTAGAACAACAAAGTACAATCATATAAACGAAGCATCTCTATAATAAAGTCCTAAAAATGTAAGTATATCCTTAAACTCATGTATTTAATCAGTTTTTCAACAAATTTACTTACAATTTTGTTTTTTCAGTTCTGAATCTATATACAAGTGTTAATGTTCGTTTGTCATACCGTTTCAGAGCTTAGCTTTTATGGATGTTGTCATCCTTGTTATTTAATTAACTCCAAAGTGTAATCCTTATAATAAAGTAACAGGATGTTTGTGTGTTTGTACCGAAGGGAAGGATCTCGCTAACCGCCGAACCGATCGGTTCTCCTTAACAGGGTAGCTTCTCATAGGTCCCGGGAAGGTTTATAACTATTTTCTTGGGGGGTGGGACATCCCCCCCCCCAAAAAAAAATGACAGCATTAATAAAAGCAAAGCTTTGAAATGATAAGACATAACTTCTAAAGGATACTTTTTAAGGACATACTTACATTTTTAGGACTTGATTATAGAGATGCTTTGCTTATAACATTGTACCTTATTAAAATAGGAACCAGTATTCCAAAAATAAGATGAATAAGATAATTAGAACAGAAATTTATTATCAAAAAAAATCTTTTTTAAATGGACGTATGGACTTTCTGGTAACGATTATAGTGTTGCAACGCTTTCTACGTCGTACCCAACTACTACAGGAATCACCATGCAAAGTTTGAAATCGATAGTACAATTCTAACCTGGTTAAATTAACGGAAAGACTGATCGAATTACCTAATTATAGAAAGGCTTCGCTTTTATATAATACTTGAGTTGGCTCAATATAACTATATCGCTATTGGCTAGTTTTCTATAAGTACATATTTATTTATCTATTTCTCAATGAATCAATTTTTCTCCAACGCCATTACTATCCAAAAGAAAGAAGTAAATATTTATTAATTTAAATGATTTTAAAAATATTATTTCAATTATATTTTTTTTCACATTACCATCACCAAAGGATTAATATGATTAAAATTTTAGTTTTAATATTTTAACACAAAGGAAGTGTCGCCTCAATCGAATTCTTTTAAAATACAGTTTTCTTAGATTTACTCTATTATGAACGTAAATTTTTTATTTATGAAAAAAGGATTAAATACTTCAATGTAATTCAAATATCAACATGAAGTGAAAAACTTAATTCATTCCATAAACGAATAGAATAAAGGTCTTATCGCTTTGGTCAATAAGAGTTTAATGAGGATTATTGGAGCACTATGAGTTTTTTATCACTTTACCATTGGAAGACTCTAGCTCATTTATAGACGTTTATTTCCTATATAGATCTGTCATGGATCTTGATGCAATAAGGCAGGCCGTTTTGTAAATGTTAAAAATTGGAAGATTTCATTAAATAAAAGTAATTGCAAATATACTAAATAAATAATAATAAAATGTGTATTATATTTAATATTTATTTATCGCATTCAATTGTAAACAGCTTTATATTTGTAGAAAACTGGATATAATACGATGCCATACAAAATTTACTGTTTTTTTTGTTTACCTTTAAAATTACAAATAAAAAAAATCTTCCAAATAAAATTGAAAAAATCTTTGAGTTATTCGTCAATTTATGTTCAAAGATTTTTTTTTCATTGTAAAAATTGAATTTAAAAAAAGATATAGAAAAAAATCTTCTAACAATAAAAATTATCAGAATCCAAGATGGCGTCAATACATGTAAAATTTTATTTTCAAAACAAAAAATTCAAACTTGAATATCTTTTTTTTCACAGATTGAATTTCAAAAATCGGTCTGACAGTTTTTCCAAAGTTGGTATGATCTATCAATTGGAAAAGGTTTGAAGTCGATAGAACATTTCTTTATACTAAAATATATTTTTTCTCCCGTTTTTTCCCACTGTTCAAAAAATGAAAATAAATGGTTCTCATGCTCGAAAATTTTTTCCCACGGTATCATTTAAATCACAATGTTTGAAAAAACTAAATACAGGAATATTTACTTTAAAAAAAACAGTTTTGTTAGCCCTCAGATCCCTAAGGCACGGCCAAAAAAATACTGGTTATAAACTTATGATTGTACATTTTATATTTGTAGAAAACTAGATATAGTACGATGCTATACATAATTTTTAAGTAGGGCTGAGAACCGGTTCCTATCCACCGGATTCGAATGAATACGAGAAAAATATTTCTCCTTGTATGTGTTTTTATTATCATATCATATTATAGACAATTTTCCGCTGATATTATGCGGATAGCATGGCTGAGAACCAGTTCTAATCCACCGGATATTAATCGGTTTCACAAACTTCAATTTCCAGATCATTTTCTTCATCGCTTACTTGTTCATCCCTCTCATCTGTATATTATATATGTGACTATTTTATCAGGGATCTAAAGGGATAAGACAATGGCCGATAAAACAATGTATATCCCCAATTATGACATACAAAATAACACCTTCTGTAGATTAAACTCAATGGTTGAAACATTTGAACACCCAACTTGATGAACCAACCAATCAAAATTCAAAGTCCACAAAGTTGTTAAGCCAACGAATAAGAAAATGTTATTATATAACTTTGGGGACTAGTGTAATAAACAGTTCATTATCCCCTCTCTTTCGATTTCATACATTTTGTTAGGTTAATATAACAGTATAGAATGAGTCCTCAAAGTTGTTAAGCCAACGAATAAGGAAACGTTATTACAAAACTTTGCAGGGGACTAGTGTAATAAACAGCCCATTGTCCCCTCTCTCTTTCTGCTATTTAATGTATAAAAGTAACAGTATGTCAGTATGTCTGTCTGTCTGTTTTTGCATAGTGAAGGATCTTACTAACCGCTGAACCTGATATAATTCTCTTTATATACAGTGTAGCTTCTATCATTGGTTGAAACGTTTGGACACTATCAGCTTTCCACCAAAAGTCAGAAAAATTGTTGTACAAAGATACAAATTTATGGATTGAGGGGGGGGGGACTCTATGTAGGTTGAGTCCTCAATTCGTGCGCCTTTTACACCCCCCCTCCCTCCCCAACCCCCACACCCAAAAAAATTAAATTTCTCCCTTTCACAATTAAAAGCTTTGACATCTTTAATTCTTGAGAGGGCTAATGAAACTGTTATACTATAATATTATGATTTCTTAAATTTTACTATTTGTAGAAAATTGTCTATAATACAATACAATACATAATTTTTTGGTATGGCTGAGAACCAGTTCTAAGTTTGGAAGCTATATTGGAATAGTTATTTATAGTCACATTCCTGAGATGAGCAACTTTGAATCATCTTTGCCATCAATCCTAAATAAAAAGGTTGCGGGAATTTATTGAAATAAAGGTTTCGTGATTTTAAAAATTCTAAAGGTTTCGTGATTATTAATTCTGTTTTCAGCTTATAGTAAAACAAGGAGGACAACATCCATAAGAGCAAAGCTAGGAATTGACAATTTAAATAAGGAATTTAAAGAGCAATTGTCAAAATCAAGAATATTAGAAAAAAATCAAGAAACATTAAAACACCAAAGATTTGGGGGAAAATGTGAAAAAAATAGTTAAAAACCTGCCTTAAAGCAGTCCGACCGCTATGAGTATTAATTAAACTTAATTATGCTCCATATTGAGTGAATGATATTGACAAAACCTTCAACCTTCTATCACTTATAGGAGCCAAGTAAATCATGTTTCCCCCAAAACGATCAGCCATGCATACAAACAGACAGACGGACATTTCAAATTATTAAATCAAGCTGTAGAGCAAACGAAGATGAACACTTGAAGAGTGTCAAATTTAATATATGTTTTTATAATATTAATTTTCAAGTCTAACAAAATTGTAAATAAATATGATGCTATGTTAGGTGCGCGAAATAAATAGGGGGAATGCCTTGGCCCATAATATGCACAGACGAAGGTCGTACAATAAAAGACAGACAAACATAGATCCTGTTAATTTTATATATCAATATGAAAAGCAACATTTCTCGTATTTATTCGAATCCGGTGGATAGGAACCGGTTCTCATCCATACGAAAAAACTATGTCTAGCATCGTATTATATCCAGCTTTCTATGAATATAGAAATGTACAATCATAAGATTAAAACCAGTTTTTTAGCCGGTGCCTTCGGCACCCCGGGGCTAAAAAAACTAGTTTTAATCACATAATTGTACTTTCTATATCCGCGGAAAGCCGTCTATAATACGATGCGAGAAATAACTATTATAATTTTATGTAAAAAAAAACCAATTAATATCCGCTGTATTAGAACTGGAATTCTAAGCAATTCTGAAAAATCATGTATTGTATTATATCCAGTTTTCTACAAATATTAAAATAAAAATCTTTCTCGGGTCTAACAAAACTGGTTTTAATCCTATTATTTTTAATTTTTATATCCGTGGAAAGCTGTTTATAATACAAAGTGATAAATAACTAATACCCTTGTTTAGATTGTTCTGTGTTGTTAAAGGAATCACCACAATCCAAATCTTCAGCAGAGTCTTGAATACCATCCATAATGTCAGATGATTCAGTCTCTGTTTTCACCTGTGGGGGGGGGGAGGAAGTCAGAGCTATTTGTAATCAAGGTTCTTTGGGGGAAAGGTACCCAAAGTTATTCGTTGTCCTAAAAACTTTGGGTACTCTTACTGAATTTTGATTGGTTTACATTTCTTGGTGTATGATTTTCAAAAGTACCAAATATTCTTGTTCTCTATACATTTCCACACCGGAATGTTGAAAAATAATTTAACTATATTAATAAAATTTTTATGGCCAAAGTTACAAATACTACTGCTATGTCTGGTATATGACACTAATAGTAAGTTTTTAAAATTAAACATTAAATTTTAGTGTGGTAAAATCAACTTGACCCTGCCACCCCCCCCCCCCTTCTACATCTTAAGCGTCCCTAGAGGCCTCAAGGAGGGGACAATGAACCTAAATTTCACTTTCTTGGCTGTCTTAGAGTTTGGGTACTGAAACTAACTTTTATTATTTTGGTTAATTTTGAAGAAATATTTAAGGGGACCATCTTTATAATAAAGTAACAGGATGTATGTCAGTTTGTTTGTTTATCTGTGTCCTTTGTACCAAAGGATCTCACTAAACGCTGAACCGATATAATTCTCCTTTACAGGATAGCTTCTCATAGGTCCAAAGAAGGTTTATAACTATATTGGGGAAGTGTACAAACACCCTCCCAAGAGAAAGTGTCCCAAGAAAAGAATCAGCCCCACAAAATTATTAAAAATTTTCTCTTTTTAAATCTAAAATACAAAAAGTGGGTAGTTGCACATAATGCTGCTGAATTTAACCCTGAGCTGGATATTTAAATCGTTTAGTGGTGCGCTGAATCGGGGCAATCCAATTCATCCCGGTTTGGCGCGGCAATGTCACTCGTTGAGTGCCATTGGCGCGCCAGTACCGCGCCACTGGGAGCGCTAATTTGCACATTACATTTTGATTTAAAGATTGAAATCTAATAATATCTAGGTGCGCCGAACTGGATTGCCCCGATGCAGCGCACCACTAAACGATTTAAAGATCCAGCTCAGGGTAATTATAGCTGTGACTTTCCTGTAGCATTGTTGTATTGAATGGGTAGAAAGTTTGTGAGAAATTGTTGAGACTTATACGGTTGATCAAATAGAATCCTGTTGCAATTTTCTCAGTTATACAATGGAATACAAGAATCTAAACCCAGCTATAATATTCATGATGAAATTTTAAGATTCAGAACAAAATGTAAATAAATTTTGATGGTCAAGTTTCTGATAACATTCTAATCGGAAGAAAAATATATTCACTAAGTTATCTTACTACAAAATGATTATTAAATGGGTAGAAAGTTTACGGGAAAATGTTGAGACTTGTACGGTTGATCAAATAGAATCCTGCAGCCATTTTCTCAGTTATACAATAGAATACAAGGATCTCAACCTAGCTATGCTATTTATAACGAAATTTCAAGCTTCAGAACAAAATGTAATTCAATTTTGATGGGCAATTTTCTCAGTTATACAATGGAATACAAGAATCTAAACCCAGATATAATATTCATGATGAAATTTTAAGATTCAGAACAAAATGTAAATCAATTTTGATGGGCAAGTTTCTGATAACATTCTAATCGGAAGAAAAATATATCCACTAAGTTATCTTACTGCAAAGTGATCATTAAATGTTTAGAAAGTTGGTGAGAAATTGTTGAGACTTGTACGGTTGATTAAATAGAATCCTACTGACATTTTCTCAGTTACACAATAGAATACAGGGATCTCAACCCAGCTATGCTATTCATGATGAAATTTTAAGCTTCAGAACAAAATGATGATAGTAAAATACATCATAGGCAAGTTTCCGTTAACATTATGATCAGGGAAAAACCATCTCCATTATCTATCTTATTACAAAGAGATCATTAAATGTTTAGAAAGTTTGTGGGAAGTTGTTGAGACTTGTACGGTTGATCAAATAGAATCCTGTAGCCATTTACTCAGTTATACAATGGAATACAAGAATCTCAACCAAGAAATACTATCTTACTTTTGTTTTTACTATGAAATTTCAAGCTTCAGAACAAAATGTAATTCAATTCCGTAGGCAAGTTTCCAATAACATTCCGATCAGAGGAAATATGTATCGGATAAGCTATCTTACTACAAAGTGATCATTAAATGGGTAGAAAGTTTGTAAGAAATTGTTGTGACTTGTACGGTTGATCAAATAGAATCCTGCAGCCATTTTCTCAGTTATACAATAGAATACACGGATCTCAACCCAGCTATGCTATTTATAACGAAATTTGAAGCTTCAGAACAAAATGTAATTCAATTTTGATAGTAAAATACATCATAGGTAAGTTTCCGAAAACATTCTGATTGAGGAAAAAGTACGATTAAGCTATCTTAATATGAAGTGATCATTAATAGTAGAAATTTTGTGGGAAATTGATGAGAATTGTACAGTTATACAATAGAATACAGGGATCTCAACCCAGCAATACTATTTATGATGAAATTTCCAGCTTTAGAACAAAATGCAATTCCATTTCGATAGTAAAGTAGATCATAAGCAAGTTCCTGATAACATATAATTTTGAAATAAGCATATCAGATAAGGTATCTTACTACAAAGTGATCATTAAAAGTTTCTGGGAAATTGTTGAGACTTGTACGGTTGATCAAATAGAATCCTGCAGCCATTTTCTCAGTTATACAATATAATAAAGGGATCTCTACCAAGCAATAATATCTTACTATTTTTTTACTATGTAACTTCAAGCTTTGGAACAAAATGTAGTATAATTCAGATAGTAAAATACATCATAGGCAAGATTGTGATAACATTACGATCGGAAGAAAAACATATTCAATAAGCTTACTATTATTAAATGGGTAAAAAGTTTGTGGGAAATTGTTGAGACTTGTACTGTTGATCAAATAGAATCCTGCAGCCATTTTCTCAGTTATACAAAGGAATACAAAGGGGGGGGGGGGTTGTGCTGTTTATTACAATAGTCCCAAAAGTTCAATATTAATGTTTCCTTTTTGTTAGCTTGTCAACTTTGGGATACTTTCAATGAATTTTGGTTCATTAAGTTGATATTCCAAAAGTTTCAACCACTAATTGTAACCTACATAAGGGGTAATTTTGTTTATCATCATTGGGGATGTAGATCAATTTATCGCAATTGTCTTATCCATTGAGATTCCTGGATTGTACCCGCTTTAGATCCCTGAATTCTATTGTATATCCATCTTTATTCTAATCCTGTTCTAAGCAGAGGGTCTACTGCTGCAAGCGTGTGATTCTCTGGAAGGTGATTAAGGACATTAACAAGGATCAGTGACTTGGGAATGCTAATCCGATCAACAATTCTTGTAAAATGTGAACAAAATATCACAAAACCTTGTGGAGTCTGGCGAATTATCATTTATAGGTATTAGTATATAGATTGGTATTTGGATCACTAAACCTCAATAATACTTTTAAATTATCTGGAAGAAGTTTCAGGATGTTAACAAGGATGACAACAATGGATATGGAATATGTGATTGTGGATATTGTGAGATATTCTTGCATTCTCTGATAGATTGTTTCCCACAGCTAGCCAAAAAAACGACACCCCCATAAAAAAAATGACTTTTCTAGATCCCCTTCCCCAACCAAAATCTGAGGAAATATATACAGCCTAAAAAAAATTACTGTCATAAAATCCATGATATATTATAATACTGTCTCTCCATCCATTTGTCTGAATCTTGCTAACTACTGAAACAATAGTGAAGCTTCATATTGGTCCAGTGAAGGTTTTTAAATAGTTTGGGTAGGGTATCTCCAACCTCCCAATAAAAATTACCTCCCCCCCCCAAAAAAAAAATATTTTAACTTTTAATTTTCTTAACTAAAATTAAAAAATCTCTCCGATGCTGTGAGTATTGGTGCAAAAAATGGGGACAAATTTCAAATTGTTTTGACGTGTGACGTCATACCCCCATCTCTTTTCTAGGGGGTTTCTTTCCTCCTTCCCTTTTCTTTCCCTTCACTTGTGACGTAAATAATCAGCCCCGTCAAATCACTTTGAAATTTGTCCCCATTTTTTGCACCAATACTCACAGCATCACTCTCTCCTCAAGTGCCCCTAGAGGTCTTTAGGGGCGTACATACTTATAGTTGATAAAGCAGCTGTGTCATAGTTAGTTAATTGTCCAACCTTGAGGATTGGATGGCAGAATAGGCACATGTTGAATACTGAAATTTAAAAAGAATAGCTTAATGATTCGATTCCAGTATGGCTGCAAAATCGATTAATATCCAGTGGATAAGAACCAGTTCTCCGCCACACTGAAAAATTATTTTGTAAAAAATTTTAGACTAAGGTTACATTGGATTGAGTTACCATATATTTCCATTTCAAGTCCTTATAATAAAGTAAGAGGACCTGTGTGTGTACAGAAGAATCTTGCTAACTGCAGAACAAATGGTTCTCCTAATCAGGTAGGGTCCTTGGAAGGTTTATAACTATTTTAGGGAATGGTACCATCACCTTCAAATTCAAACAAACCACCCTCAAGTGCCCCTAGTGGCATAGCCACTAGTATAATATAAATTACCTATTTGAAAAGGCTTCAATACTTCTTAAATTGGCAGTCAGAGAGTGAACACTTTTAAAATCAGCTGTTAATTTGTTTACACTGTAAAAATCAGCTGATTTTGATTGTACCGTACTGTTGATATCAGCTGATGGCACGTGTAGACTGGAATTTGGAGGACATGTTGTAAAAATTGTTTGTTGTTCTGACTGAGTGGCTGACATTTGGGAGATTTGTTCTATATTTAGTTTCTGCCATGTTGTATCATCCTGAAATATAAAAGTACAAGGATTTGTATGTGTCTGACCCAAGGATATTAGGTTAAGTAACATCCAAAAGACAAAGTACCCTATGATTGCTGAGAAGTACTAACTGTGCACAGTAATGAGTTGTGCCTGTTTATTGGCTAAGGCATTCTCCCAACTCTAACTATTTATGTCATGCACCTGACTTTGCAGCAGTATAACGATTTCAACATCTTTAGTTTTGACATGGTGTAAGGCAAAAATTCCAACCTATCACCTCACTGATGATGAGTGGATGTGCTACATGTTGAGCTATGGTCCAAGAGTTATTATTCAATGTTTAATATTACCTGACTTTTTGGTTTGAGCGTTATTTGATTTTTGTTCTTCATGATGAGAGCAGCTTCTGCATTGGAAATATTTTCAATCTTCTTCCATTTTGTTCTCCTGTTCTGGAACCAGATCTTTACCTAGAATACATATTAGCTATATTGGATCATGGAAAGAAAATCTACCTATCTATCTACCTACCTATCTATCTACCTATCTATCTATCTACCTATCAATCTACCTATCTACCTATCTACCTATCTACCTATCTACCTACCTATCTATCTACCTATCTATCTATCTACCTATCTATCTACCTACTTATCTATCTACCTATCTATCTACCTATCAATCTACCTACCTACCTATCTACCTACCTATCTATCTACCTACCTATTTATCTATCTA
>NC_137274.1:21985336-22030336 GCF_053477335.1 Acartia tonsa
CTCCTTGGGTCATTGAACTGTAAATTATATAAGGTTTTAAATACTTTGGGGACTTTTAAGAAAACTTGATTTGGCTGTAACAATTAATCATGTCCTAATTTTAATCAACATATAGGGAGTAAGTTTTTTTTATAATATTTGAGTTTTGTATCAATTTATCTTCCATTATCTTATCTCTTCAGATCCCTGTCTGTTTCTTTCTCATCTGCTATTAAAGATAAATATCTGAATTATCGCGTTAACCGTATTTCTGTAAATCCTAACAGGAAAGAAGGGGACAATGGGCTGTTTATTACATTAGTCCCCAAAGATTTATGATAAAATTTTCTTATTCATTGGCTTAACAACTTTAGGAACTTTTAATGAATTTTGATTGGTTGGTTCAATAAGTTGAGTATCAATACGTTTCAACCACTAATTGTAATCTACAGAAGGAGTAATTTTGTGTATCATCATTGTGGGATATAATAGATATTATATTTCAGGGATCTAAAAGGATAAGGAAGTGGCCGATAAATGTAAGTATTTCCCCAATGATGATTTACAAAATTACCCGGTCTGTAGTTTACCATAAGTGGTTGAAACGTTTGGAGACTCAAAGTGAAATAATAAGTTGTTGAGGCAACGAATTAGAAAAAGTTCTTACAAAACTTTGGGGACGAGTGAAATAAACAGCCCAATGTCCCCTCTCTCACTTTCTAGTAGCAAATCTATAACCAGAAAGTTATTTTAAAATAATGATTCTTAGGACAACAAAACACAAAGTTCAAAGCGAACCAACTCAATTATAATGTAAGTTTTTATAAAAAGTATGTCAAGCTGAAGGCCTCTAGGGGCACTTAAGGGGAAGGTTTTGAATTCAATAATCCAATTTTTTTTTATTTTAGATTTAAAAAGAAAAAGAAAAAATAGTTAGTAACCTTCCCAGGACAAGCTACTCTGTAAAGGAGAACCCGATCGGTTCAGCGGTTTGCGAGATTCTACAGTACAGACAGACAAACATCCTGTTATTTTATTATAAGAATTGTTATACATAATGCTTCAACTTAAGTAAGCTTAACTTTAACAAAACGTTTGATTTTTTTTTAAAAAAACGACACATTTTGCTATAATTTCGTTATGTCCATGCGTCCTTCCGTAATGGTTAGTAATTTATCATTAATTTAGGCATGTAAGAATTGTTCCATGGATTCCAAACTTTGTATGACGATTCTTGTAAAAGTTAGGTACGGATTAGGAAGCAAAGCAACTCTATAATCATAACCAGTTTCATTTTTGAAATTTTATAAGCGAAGCAACTCCATCATAAAGGCTTAAAAATTAAGTATGTCCTTAAACAGTATCCTATATTTAAGCAATTTTGCATTATCATTTTAATCAAAATCTAATATCATTATCATTAATTTCTTACACTCTACAAGAATTAATGTTCGTCTGTCATACCGTTTCAGAGCTTCGCTTTTATAGATGTTGTCATCCCAAAGCTTAAATATAAAATCAAAATAGCCTATAACCATCCCCAGACCTATGTGAAGCTTCCCTAAAAGGGAGAACTAAATCAGTTCTGCAATTATTGAAATCTTAAGCTTCAGACAAAAAATCTTACTACTTTATATAAAAGAAAAGGTAGAAATCTATCTATCTATCTGTCTATATATCTATCTATCTATATATCTATCCATCTATCCATCTATCTATCTATCTATCTATCTATCTATCTATCTATCTATCTATCTATCTATCTATCTATCTATCTATCCATCTATCCATCTATCCATCTATCTATCTATCTATCTATCTATCTATCTATCTATCATCTATCTATCTACCTATCCATCTATCTATCTATCTATCTATCTATCTATCCATCTATCTATCTATCTATCTATCTATCTATCTATCTATCTATCTATCTATCCATCTATCTATCTATCTATCTATCAATCTAACACAAAGACACACAGACATCATTCTACTTTGTATTATTTGTATTCATTAAGTAGGAAAGTAGAAATAAGACTAACTTATAAATTTGAAAATCTTCCGTAGAATTTATTCCCCTTTTTTTCTCATAAAGAATAGTTCTCTCTTTTTTTCTTTCGCTCTCTCTCTTTGTCTCTCTCACTATATGCATTTCTGTCTCTCTCATTCTTATTCTGTTTTCATTATTCCGTCAAAATTGTGTATTATCCTCTCTCTCCCTATCCCTCCCCTCTCTTTCTCCTTCTTTCTCTTTCTCTCTGTTTATTATACTCTTCCGTCAAAATTTTGTTTTATTTTGTCCTATTATATCTCTCTCTCTCTCTCTCTCTCCCCCTCTCTCTCTCTCTCTCTCTCTCTATCTATCTATCTATCTTTCTTATTCTGTTTTCATTATTCCGTCAAGATTGTGTTATATGCTTTGTATTCTCTTTCTCTGTCTCTCTCTTTCTCTCCCCTCCCTATTCTCTCTCTCTCTCTCTCTCTCTCTCTCTCTCACTCTGTTTTCATATTATTCCGTCAAAATTGTGTTTTATGTTGTTCTATTATACATCTCTCTTTCTCTATCTCTCTCTCTCTCTCCCTCTCTCTCTCTCCCTCTCTCTCTCTCTCTCTCTCTCTCTCTCTGTCTCTCTCTCTGTCTCTCTCTCTCTCTCTCATTAGCGTAGTAAGTAATTGTTTTTATCCCGCATGGAAATGTTAGCGGCAAAATACTCTATTATAAAATTCACACCCCGCTAACCAACATAATGGGTTGAATAAAATTCACACCCCGCTAACCTACATCGTAGGTTTAATAAAGAAAAACAGAGCTGAATTGTTAAATATTCTATTATAAAATTCACACCCCGCCGCTAACCTTTAGTGCTGGTTAAATAAAGTAAAACAGAGCTGGATCTTTAAATAACAGTGTATATTATCCTTTCTCTTTCGCCCCTTCCTCTCTCTCTCTCCCTATCTTTCTCATTCTCTGTCAAAATACTCTGTTATAAAATTCACACCACGCTAATCTGTATTGTGGGTTCAATAAAGAAAATCAGAGCTGGAACTTTAAATAACAGTGTCTCTTTCACCCTTTCCTCTCTCTCTATCTCTCCAGCAAAATAGCAGCAAAATACTCTATTATAAAATTCACACCCCGCTAACCTACATTATGGACTTAATAAAATACTCTATTATAAAATTCACACTCCGCTAACCTACATCATGGGTTTAATAAAATACTCTATTATAAAATTCACACCCTGCTAACCTACATCATGGTGTTTAATAAAATAATCTATTATAAAATTCACACCCAGATAATACATCATGGGTTTAATAAAATACTCTATTATAAAATTCACACCAGGCTAACCAACATCATGGGTTTAACAAAATACTCTATTATAAAATTCACACCCTACTAACCTTTAGTGTTGGTTCAATAAAGAAAAACAGAGCTGGATCTTTAAATACTCTATTATAAAATACACACCCTGCTAACCTTTAGTGTTGGTTCAATAAAGAAAACAGAGCTGGATCTTTAAATACTCTATTATAAAATACACACCCTGCTAACCTTTAGTGTTGGTTCAATAAAGAAAACAGAGCTGGATCTTTAATTACTCTATTATAAAATACACATCCTGTTATCCTACATCATTGGTTCAATAATGAAAAACAGAGCTGGATCTTTAAATAACAGCGATGCCACTGCTGATGCTTCTAGTGAGCTGATTTTGAAAGTGGCTCACCTAATAGCATTTTTGGGGTATTGTCCATTTGACGGCAACACCACTTAAGGGACATTTTGTCTTTTTTCCCAGTAGCTTTTCTCCTACTTCTAGTCCCTGTTTGGGGCTCTATCCCTGCAGGGCCAATTGCCTAGCCCTGCAGGGCAATTACCTAACCTAACCTAACCTGTTAAAAGCTACCATGAAAATGCAATGAAATGCCCATTAAGAGGAGTTTTCACATAAGGGACAATACCCCATTTTTAAAGTCATAATGGCAGTGGTGAGTTGGGAAACACTTTGGAAACACCCACCAGCTTAGTGGCAGTAGTCATAATGTGATGCCAGTGAGTCGGTGGGTGTTTCCCAACTCACCAGTGCCGTTTTGATTTTAAAATCAATGTTATATTGGCAGCACTGGCAGTGAAGCCAGCATGACTAAATGATTTATAGATCCAGCTTAGAACCGATAAAAGATCTATGAATATAGATGTATAACCAGACAACTACCTGGTTCCCCTTGAAGGGAGACCTTTGCCTGCTAGAAAATTGCTTTCTGCTCTTTTGAAGCAACTTTGCTGCATCAATACTCCTGATGCTAATGGTTGATTTTCAAAAACCCAATCAAAAGTTGGCACAGGGTCCTTGGGGTGGAGACATACAGTTCTCTTCCACCTCTATTGTTTTACTTTAATGAACCAACCTCAAAGTAAAACAAGAATAACAACAACCATACCTACTAACTATTTTGTTCTAATTGAATGCATATTGTATTGCCCACTATTGGATATTAAGAGTTATGACTCTATGGGGCTAGTGTCCATTCACCCATCAGACAACCAACTCTCTGAGATGCACTACCTTTGTCTGAGAAGTCCTAACTGTGCAAGATAGCAAGTTGCGCCTGTTTTGGGCCAAGGCATTCCATCCACTCTAACTGTTTACATTGTGCATCTGACATAGTAGCAGTAGGAACCATTTTTAACAACTTTAGTTATGCCGCGGTGTCGGACCAAGATTCAAACCTATCACCTTCCTGATGACAAGCATGCGCTACGTGT
The DNA here is from genome assembly GCF_053477335.1 of Acartia tonsa. NCBI lineage: Eukaryota > Metazoa > Arthropoda > Copepoda > Calanoida > Acartiidae > Acartia > Acartia tonsa. Next base: position 21,990,093 of record NC_137274.1, read on the forward strand.
TGAGCAACGGTCACTATTGGATATTAGGTAAGTAGCATCTAACAGACAACCCTTTGCATGGTAATAAGTTGCAACTGTTGTGGACCAAGGCATTTCCCATACTCCTACTTATTAGTGCCATGTGCCAGATACAATTTTTTCTGTCTCTAAAATAATGTATGGACCAGATTCAAACCTAAAATCTTCCCAAAGCAAGCAGGCACATAATCATTCAGACTAATACTGCAGGTATAACTAAAGCAAAAATTACAAAAGATGAAAATACAACATACGTACAGAGTTTCTAAAGTTTCGTAGTCACAAGCTAGGATGCTTGTTGGAAAAAAAATTACATAACCTTTTACATGTGATTTTGCATTAATTTCTTTTAAAATTTTTTTGCATGACTGACAAACCAACAGAATAAGTAAATCATTATTATTTTAAAGGTAATATTTTTAAAAACAAATCAATCTGTCTATTTTAAATAGCAGCTTGGAAAAGCATATATACACCATAGGATTATGTTGAATGGACAAACAGACAAAGTGAATTATAGAGTAGCTTCTCTATAAAAATATATTATAACCAAGAGGAAGGGGACATATTTCTGGAAAGTATTTTAGCAAGATAACCTAGTTATAAAACTTTAGGTACCAACAACAGTAATTTACAGTCCAATATCCCTTCTTTCCCTGCCTATTTCTAACTCAACACAGCCCCTCACATCTACCTCCCTCCCTTCCACCAACCGCAAGTAAATTTTTAAGCAGCTATAAAAAATGAGATCATATAATACAAATAACCAATGATGGGCAGTATACATTATAATTGACCTATGGTAGGCCAGTATGACATCATTTTTTATAGGCATTATAAGATGCTTTGAAACTTTCAACTTGATGTTATTTTTTGTGCAAAATTAACCATAAGCATGACTTGCAGCTTTTATTAGCTTATAGGAACAGCGAAATTAATTAAAAAAAAATCATGAAACCTATATGTGATTTTCAGCTGCTGTTGGTGTCAACGCATAGTAGAATTAAAATCCTTTTTATCTGGCCCCCAAATATTACTTAAGATTTTTTTGCTATACCGTATTAAAAAAATAGTATAAAATTGCGCTCATTTTGATACTTGTTTTATGAAAAATTAGCCTTCAGAGTGAGTGCCCTTGGGTTTGGAAATTTGTCTCTATTGCAGAGAGTTAATAAGCTTTTACCAACAATGAAATAATATTTTTTGGAAATCACAAAACCTGATTTTGAGCTCATTGGGGGCAACACATAGTAGAATTGACAATGTTTTATCTGTCCCCCAAATATTATTTAAGATTTATTTTGCTGTACCTTATTCTTGAAATTGAATTAAATTGGGCTATTTTTAATTTTTTTCTTTTTCAAAAATTTAGCCAACATTTGTCTCTATTGCAGTGAGTTAATAAAATTGCGCTATTTTTTTTTGCAAAACTAACCAAGAGGGTGAGTGCTGCAATGTGTGGAAATTTGTCTCTGAATAAAATAGCTCCCTTTTTAATTTATCTGTGCAAAATTATCCAACAGCATCCAACTGGGTGCGGAAATTTGTCTCTAAATAAAATTGCTTTCTTTTTAAATTTTATTGCTAAATTAACCAACAGCATGAGTGCTGTGAGGTGTGGAAATTTGTCTCTATTGCAATAAGTTAATTTTTTGTTGGCAAAATTAACCAACAGCGAGAATGCCGCAAGGTGTGAAAATTTGTCTCTATTGCAGTGAGTTAATAAAATTGCGCTCTTTTTAAATTGGCGGTTACACAAACTTTGTAGACCAAAAATGTACGAGAATTTTTTTAAAAAGTACGAATCTAGTAATAGTTTATAATTTATCGCATCAGAATAGAAACAGCTTTACGCGGATATAAAAATATACAAGAATAAGGTTAAAAGCAGTTTTGTTAGCCCTGAGGTGCCGAGGGCACAGACTTTATTTATATTCATAGAAAACTTAATTTTTATGCGATAAATGATTTTTCACTACGGCTAAGAAAAGGTTCTAATCCAGTGGATAATAATCGGTTTCGAAGCCATACTGGAAAAGTGTCACCTAAAAAAGGATAACAAATTAAAAATTAATGAATTATATGGCCAAAGTTTCCTAATTGAAGTAACATTTTCTTTTTTTCTTCTTTTATGAAAGTTTCGCCAAACGATATAGCATATATCCTTATAATAAAGTAACAGGATGTTTGTCTGTTTGTATGTTTGTTTGTCTGTCTGTTTGTTTTTCTGTCTGTTTGTTTGTCTGCTTGTTTGTATGTTTGTTTGTTTGTTTGTCTGTTTATCAGTCTGTTTGTTAGCCTTTTTGTTTGTCTGTACCAAAGTATCTCGCTAACCGCTGAACCGGTTGGGTTCTGTTTAACAGGGTAGCTTCTCATAGGTCCCGGGAAGGTTTATAACTATTTTAGAGGAGGGTACCACCACCCTCCCAAGAGAAATCCCAAAAAATCGAGAACGCAATATAGACAATTATTTCTCAAATTAGATATCTAAAATAAAACAAAAAAAAACATTTAAGGTGCCACTAGAGGCCTCTAGGGGCGTAGCCGCTAGTACTGAGATATTATAATTTAAACATCAATTTGTTAAGAGTTTTGTCGCATTAAGAACCCAAGAAAAGATTTTTAGTAATAGCACAAAACTATGAAAATTTATTCATTACTTGACACTAGTAACTTCGCCCCTAGCATCTAGAGGCTCTATATTCAAAGGGACATGGAAGGGCAGAAAAATAGCCTAAAACCATACCCAGACTTATTTATATAAATAAAATAGCCTAAAACCATCTAATGACTTATAGGAATGGGATTGACATTGAACTATATATTATTAAAGAGAGAGGGGACAATGGGCTGTTTATTACACTAGTCCCCAAAGTTTTATAATAACTTTTTCTTATTAGTTGGCTTAACAACTTTGGAGACTTCTTATTGATTGGTAAATTAAAGTGAGTATACAAACGTGTCAACCACTAATTGTAATGTACAGAAGGGGTAAATTTGTGTACCATAATTGGTAATGTACCTTAATTTATTGGCCATTGTCTTATCCTTTAGATCCCTGTATTGTATTAATTCCCTTTATCGCTAAATAAAATAACAAAATAAAATTTGTCAAAACTTAAAAAAAAGTAACATATTGTTTGTATGTTTTTCTGTACTGAAGAACTGTAAATTAAAGTTATTGCTTAAACTGTTAGCTTGAATAGACCAATGAAAATTTAAGTAATTTTTTTATGTCAACAATTATGAGAACGTATTTTTTAAATAAGTTTACAGTCAAATTCCAATGAGAGAGAGAGAGAGAGGGAGGACAATGTGCTGTTTTTCGCAAAAGTTCTCCAAAGTTTTATGATAATGTTTTCTTATTCGTTGACATTACAACTTAGATGCCTTTTGAAGGACTTTTAATTCGTTGGTTTACTATGTTTAGTGTCCAAAAGTCTCAACCACTCATTGTTATCTACAGAAGGGATAATTTTGTAAATTATCATTGGGGATTTACCTCAATTTATGTACCATTGTCTTATCCCTTTAGATCCCTATATATATATATTCCCTTTATTATATTGCTACATTAAAAAATCAAATAATAAAATAAAATTTGTCAAAACTTTTTAAAAAGTAACATGATGTTTGTCTGTTTGTATGTGTGTTTTTCTGTACTGAAGGATCTCGCTAACCACTGAACCGATATGGTATTTCTTTAAAATGTAGCTTCTGATAGGTCATTGGAAGGTTAAAACTATTTTAGGGGATGTCACCACCACCCTCACAAACAAATAAATCCATAAAAAAATGTCCCCCTCTCAAAATTATTTTACAACTAAAATTGAAAAAAATGCAGGGGTCGACTCATAGGGTTGGTGGTCCGGAAAAGTAGAATCTAAAGGGATAAGACAATGGCCAATAAATGGATGACATTCCCACACAAAATTACATATTATACAGAAAAATTTGTCAAAAAAGTTACCAATCAACATATTTTATGGTAACGATTATAGACTTGTTACGATTCAAAATTAATACCAAACTGTCACAGGAATCATTATCCAAAGATTAAGATCCATAGGACAATTTAACGTAACTGGACAAAGTGTCTAAAAAATTTGGTTGGATTGCTCATAAAGGTTAAGTGTCCAAACGTTTCAACTATCTATCTATCTACCTATCTATCTATCCTTCAATCTATCTATCTTTATAATAACCTGTGTAGGGGTTCGGAAGCCAATAAAAAAGGACTTTTGGTAAAATTTGTTTAAATAAAAAGTTTTTGATTGACAAAACTACTCCCCCTTACCAGGGAGGGTGTTTATAACACTAGTCCCCAAAGTCTTATAATAACGTTTTCTTATTCATTGGCTTTACAACCTTGGGGACTTGATTGGTTTGTTCATTAAGTTAAGTGTCCAAACAGTTTGAACATATATATCAAATAGGCAAGCTTTTTTATTTTATCTTTTTTATTTAAAAATAAAAAAATCTACCCTTTACCCTCCCCCCCTAAACGTCCCTGGAGGGGGGAGGGGAGGGACTCTAAAGAAAATCGATGATATACCAAAAAAATGAACACAGTAATAGTGTCTGACTGATTATGACGTAACAAAAAAAATCAGCCAATGAGAGGCCGTTATTGACCAATGGTAAAATTTATAGTGGCCTCTCATTGGCTAATTTTTTTTGTTACGTCATAATCAGTCAGACACTATTACTGTGTTCCAAAAAAATTCATGTATCAACTACTGCTAACACATTAAAAAAACTCAAGCTACTTCATTTCAGAGATCTAAAGGGATAAGACAATGGCTGATGAATTGATGTGTATATCCCCAATGATGATACACAAAATTACAGATTACAATCAGTGCAAACAGCCCAATGTCCACTCTATCCTACTAACACTGTAAAAAATATCAAGTTCCTTTATTTATGTTTTTATTTTCAAAATTTCAATACAAAAGAAATCAGTGCATAAAATTACAATATATATGAACAATTTATAAGTTTTTTTTTATATATAGATAGATAGGATTCTGACGTTGAATTGTACTGTTAACATATCCAATATGGCGATTAAAACACAAGGACAAAATTCAAAACCGAAATTTCTTTCTTGAATAACTTTGTCCACCGGCTGAATTTCAAAATTCCGTCCGACAGTTTGTCCAAAGTCTGTGTTGGCTACGTAACGGAATAGTTTCGAACCCGATACAACCTTGCTTTTAAAAAATTGACCCTTTTGTAGTTGTTGGTCTTATGTAGGTGTTGGTCTTTTGTAGGCGTTGGTATTTTGTAGGCGTTGGTCTTTTGTAGGCGTTGGTCTTTTGTAGAGTTGGTCTTTTGTAGGCGTTGGTCTTTTGTAGAGTTGGTCTTTTGTAGAGTTGGTCTTTTGTAGCAACGCCGATGGATAGATATACAAAAATTTAGTATCATTCTAAAAAGTTAAAAATAGTCATGTTTAAAATGAACGTATTTACCTTCTGGTTACGATTATAGAGTTGCTATGCTTTCTAAATCGTACCTAACTACTACAAGAATCACCATGCAAAGTTTGAAATCGATAGGACAATTCTAACATGCCTAAATCAACGAAAAAAGCTTTTAGTTACGTACGGACGGACCGACCCTAATTATAGAAAAGCTTAGCTTTTTAAAAACTGATTTACTTTTAATAAATTTTCGTGTCCTTTAATTGACATTTGCACTTTTGAATTTACGCCTCTAGTTTTTTGTTATATACTTTGACATGATGGGTATACCTACAATTTACTAAGATGTAACATAATACAGTTTTTATAAAAAGTCCCAAAAGTTATATAATAAGTCCCCAAAGTTTTGCATCTGAGCTGGTTCTTTAAATCATTTCAATGGTGCGCCAAATCGCATTTTATAAAATGCTGTGCTCTCATTAGTAGAAAGTTAGCTCACCTCGATTTGGCGCACCATTGAAATGATTTAAAGATACAGCTCTGAAATATACGCCTAGTTTTTTTTTGTTATACACTTTGACACTCTGGTTATAGGCACAATTTACTAAGATGTAACATGTAAGTACAGAGAGATAGATAGCTGATAGATAAATAGACAGAGAGATACACAGATATACAGACAGACATATAGACTGACAGATAGACAGACAGATAAACAGACAGATAGACGGAAAGATAGACAGACAGATAGACAGACAGATAGACAGACAGATAGACACAGATAAACAGACAGATGTAAAGACAGATAGACAGACAGATATACAGACATATAGACAGACAGATAGACAGACAGATAGACAGACAGATAGACAGACAGATAGACAGACAGATAGACAGACAGATAGACAGACAGATAGACAGACAGATAGACAGACAGATAGACAGACAGATAGACAGACAGATAGAAAGACAAATAGACAGACAGATAGATAGACACAGATAGACAGAGAGATAGATATACAGATAGACAGACAGATAGACAGACAGATAGACAGACAGATAGACAGACAGATAGACAGGCAGATAGACAGACAGATAGACAGGCATATAGACAGACATATAGACAGACAGATAGACAGACAGATAGACAGGCATATAGACAGACATATAGACAGACAGATAGACAGACATATATACAGAAAGATATACAGACAGATATACAGACAGATATACAGACAGATAGACAGACAGATATACAGAGAGATAGATATACAGATAGACAGACAGATAGATATACAGATAGACAGACAGATAGACAGACAGATAGACAGACAGATAGACAGATAGACAGACAGATAGACAGGCAGATAGACAGATAGACAGACAGATAGACAGACAGATAGACAGACAGATAGACAGACAGATAGACAGACAGATAGACAGACATATAGACAGACAGATAGACAGACAGATAGACAGACATATAGACAGACATATAGACAGACAGATAGACAGACTGATAGACAGACAGATATACAGACATATAGACAGACAGATATACAGACAGATAGATAGACAGATATACAGAGAGATAGATATACAGATAGACAGACAGATAGACAAATAGGCAGAGAGATACACAAATATACAGACAGACAGATAGACAATATATTACAAATAGTGGTTGAAACGTTTGAACACACATCTTAAAGAATCAACCAATCAACATTCATTAAAAGTTCCCAAAGTTGTTAAGCCAACGAATAAGGAAACGTTATTGTTAAACTTTGGAGACTAGAGTAATAAACAGCCTATTGTCCCCGCTCTCCCTAAGCATTTCAGTAAAGTCATACTATATCAATAATTAAATTTTCTTTGCTAATTTCAATGTTTTTAAATAGGAGTAAAAATTTGGTAAATGTTAACAAAATTTATAAGAATCTTTTTTCAAAGGAGCATTATCAGTATTGCTTTGATGAGAGTTTTGATGAATAGCCTGTTTAGTACTTTTAAAAAATTATTATTTTTATTTTTTCATAACTTTTTATGTCAAAACTTAAAAATTGATACAATTTTTTTTCCTGTTAAGTGAGAAGATGGATGCAAAAAAGTCCTTATAAACTGCTATTTATTTTCAATAATAAACAACATTTTTAAGCTTTGAAATTTTGATTTTAGCCATATTGAACAAAATGAAAAATCGGCTGTTATGGCTTAGTTTTTAAATTTTTTTTGATAAAATTAAGTAGCAACAATGATTCTGTGAATACCCAAAAGAATTTTTTCTTCAGTAAAAAATAGAAGTAGAAATTAAGTAGTAAAAACTGTTTAATTTTCCTCTAAAATTTTCACAGAAAATGGTACCTCCTGCAAAAACGGCTGCATTTTAGATTTTGTTGAAAAGTGAAATGAAGTTACCTAACCTAGGGTAATTAAATGCACTATGTCCCAAATCACAAAAGTCAAATCACCTACGAACATTTCTAACTTAAGTATTTGAATAAATATGCTTTGGCTTTAAGATTTAAACTTGTGACATATTTTTAATGATTTATTTTATTAAATCAATAAAGCTATTTTAATTAAGAATCATAATAACAACCAGGATGACAACATCCATAAAAACGATAATAAATGATAAATAGATAGATAGATAGATAGATGGATAGATAGATAGATAGAAAGATGGATAAAAAGAAAGTTAGAAGATAAAAAATAGATAGATAGATAGATAGATTGATAGATAGATAGATAGAAAGACCAATATATAGATAGATAGATAGTCATAATGATAGATACTTTGAACAAAGATGATAACATCCATAAAAGCGAAGCACTGAAATGGATGTAAAAAAGAAAATTTATACTTGTATAGTGTCAGAACTGAATTATCAGAATAACAAAGTATAAAAGTCGAAACAAAATTGTAAGTAAAATCACATAAAAATGTGTTGTTATGAAAAAGTTAAAAATCTTTCTGGCAACGATTAGAAAGTTGCTACGCTTTCTAAATCGTACCTGAATAACTACTTACTTATAATAATCGCCATGCAAAGTTTGAAATCGATAGGAAAATTCTAACATGCTTACATTAACGAAAAAAGCTACCCGTACGGACGGACATACTCTAATCATAGAAAAACTTAAAGGATAAGACAATGGACGATAAATTGATGTACATTTAACTTAAATACCCCTTCTTTAGATTAAATATTAATTTAATACAATCAAACAAGATGAGACTTATATATACTTATTATAAGACTTTGGGTACCAGTATACTTAATAGATATTAATAACAAGGATGACAACATCCATAAGTAGTAAAGCTCAAAATTATGGATGGACATTAAGGTGGGTTGATTTTGGACTTTTTTTTATCTGAGACCAAAGCCGGAAATTTTATTCTACAGAAAGGGTTGTTTTGTTTATTATCATTAAGGATATAATAAATATGTCAATTTATAGTCCATTGTCGAAGACGAAAAAAGTCCCTCAATGACGTCATAAAAATGAGGGATGAGGAGAGGAGGAGAGGGAAAGAAAACCCCTAAAAAAGAGATGGATAATCCCTCGTTTTTATGACGTAACATGCTGATTTTTTTGTGGGACTTTCTTTGTCTTCCTTATGACACCTTATCTCTCTTTTTCTCACTCTTTCTTTTTCTCTCTTTCTCTGTTTCTCTTTCTCTCTCTCTCTCTCTCTCTTTCTCTTTTTTCTCTCTCTCTCTCTCGTTCTCTCTCTTTCTCTTTCTCTCTCTCTCTCTCTCTCTCTCTCTCTCTCTCTCTTTCTCCCTCTCTCTATATATCTATCTCTCTCTCTCCCTCTCTCTCTCTCTCCCTTTCTTTCTCTCTCTCTATTTTTATTATATAGATGTAAATATGTAGAACATGAACATTAAATAGTTTTGCTTTATTCTCATGGATCTAAAGGGATAAGACAATGACCGATAAATTTGAACACAGTAAAAGTGTCTCACTGATTATGACGTAACAAAAAAAATTAGCCAATGAGAGGTCACTATAAATTCAGACACTTTTACTGTGTTCGATAAATTTATGTACATCCCCAATGATGATACACAAAATTACCCCTTCTGGATATTACAATTATTAACAATTTTGAAAACCAATTTACCTACAATTTTGTTCTGACTTATACATATAGATTCTGACACTCTACACATGTGAATGTTCGTTTGTCTTACCGTTTTAGAGGTTCGCTTTTAAGAAAGGGATAATTTTGTGTATCATCATTGGGGATGTACATGAATTTATCGGCCATTGTCTTATCCCTTTAGATCCCTGAATATTAAGTGAACACCCCAAAAATTAAATATATCTACACTGCGGATTTCTAGGATCTAGCTGGCTTGAATAAACCGCTTAATAACCGCTGGATTAGAACCGGTTTTCAGCCATGCTATCCGCATTCTGTCCGCGGAAAGCTGTCTATAATACGATGTTATAGAGAAATATATAAAACTCAGGGATCTAAAGGGATAAGACAAAAGTTGATAAATTGATGTACATTCCCAATGATGAAACATGAAATTACCCCTTCTGTAGATTACAATTAGTGGTTGAAACCTTTGGACACTCAACTTAATGAACCAACTAATGAAAATTTAATAGAAGTCCTCAAGGTTGTTAGGCAAACTAATAAGATATTATAAAGCTTTGGGGACTAGTGTAATAATCCGATAAATATCCCCTGGATTAGAACCGGCTCTCAGCCATACTGACAAAATCATGTATAGCATCGTATTACAGACAATTTTCCACGAATATTAGAGTAAAAATAATAAAAATTAATACCAGTTTTGTTAACCGTTTTTTCGGCCCCCCAGGTCTAACAAAACTGGTATTAATCTTGTAATTTTTCAATTTCCGCTGTCTATAATACGATGCAATAAATAACTATTACATATTTTTAGAGAATTAAAAAATGATCTTCTCCTTTAAGAAGTCACATTAAATGCCTTGCTAAAGTTAAAGTAACACTAAGTTGAAATTTTATACAATGGAGGGAGGGGACAATGGGCTGTTTATTACACTAGTCCCCAAAGTTTTATAGTATTTTTTTCTTATTCGTTGGCTTAGCAACTTTGGGACTTTTATATAATTTTGATTTATTTAGTTGAGTGTCCAAACGTTTCAACTACCAATTGTAATCTACAGAAGGGCCATTCATGTGTATCATCATTGGGGATGCTGTACATCAATTTATCAGCCATTGTCTTATCCCTTTAGGTCTCTGATTTTTAAATTCTACATATATTCAATAGTAGGTTTTGTGATTTTTTCAGTATGTTCTAAAAATTTGTATTTTTTTTATAAGGAAGACGACTTTTGCATTTTGGTAGATTTTTTTATTTCCTTAAAACTTTATTTCTCTAGTTGAAATTTTTATTTACTCTAAACATAAAGAGGCGATAATTTTGCTCCTCTCCCAATTTAAAGCTACTCTATAATTCCAAATGTCTGTCTGACCGTCCGCTGTTTAGGTAAAATAAGCAGGTTAAAATCTAAAGCCTATTTTTTGTAAGCAAGCTTTAAGCTTTCCTATAATTAACTCTTTTCTTGTAATGGTTAGCTTTCATCGTTAATTTTAAACAGTTAGAATTGTCATATCAATTTCAAACTTTGCATGGCGATTCCTTTAACGATAAGGTACGATTTAGGAAGAGTAGCAGCTCTATAATCGTATTTTAACATTTTTTGAACAATTTTTGGATCTACTGCAGTTCACGGTAAAATATTGCTGGTAACGAATATTGCCTAAAATCTATGAATTTTAAAGGCTCCTAGCTGCCAAACGGCTGAACGTACAGATAATGCCTGAACACTGTTTTAAGCAGCGTAAGAAGGTCTACAAATAATCTGGAATAGCCATAAATCAATAATGCATAATTATCTCGCAGTGCAAGGAAATGCGCGAAAAAGGCCTATTTTACCTGTTTTTTCTTCAGTGAAGCTTTCCCTGTGCATCATTAGTTCGTGCCTATTCCAGATTATTTGTAGGCCTTCTTATACCGCTTAAAATGGTGTGCGGATATGATCTGTACGTTCAGCCGTTTGACAGCTAGCAGCCTTTAAAATTCATAGATTTTTGGCAATATTCGTTACCAGCAATATTTTACCGTGAAGTGCAGTAGATCCCAATTTTTTTCTCGAGTATAATTATCCTAATTCCTAAATATCTGATTCTTACATAAATGATTCAAGGTACTATATGTTAATCGAAGGATCTCTATAATCAAGTCCTAATAAGCAATGTTTCAACAAACTTATGTAAAATTTTAAAACTACATTTATATTAAAATACTGCTTATTAAATTTTGACATCTAAAAGTATTCGTTTGATTTATTTTTAAAAGAGAAGCTTTTCTATAATTTGGGTAGGTCAGTACGTCCGTGACGGATAGCTTTTTTCGTTAATTTAGGCATGTTATAATTGTCCTATTGATTTCAAACTTTGCATGGTGATTCCTTTAGTAGTTAGGTACGATTTAGAAAGCGTAGCAACTCTATAATCATTACAAGAATGTACGTACGTTATTTTAAATATGTTTTTTTTTTACTTTTTAACAACAAATTTTTATGTGATCTAATCTTCCGATTACTCTGATTTTTTAGTTTTGATTCATGGGACAACAAAGTACATTGTTATAAGCGAAGCAACTCTATAATCAAGTCCTAAAAATGTAAGTATGTCTATATATATTATCCTGTATCAGGCAGTTTTTCAACAAATTTACTTACAACTTTGCTTCGACTCGTATACATTTATATTCTGATTATTCAGTTCTGACACTCTACAGGTGCTAATGTCCGTTTGTCCTACAGTTTCAGTGCTTCGCTTTTATGGATGTTTTCATCCTTGTTTAACTACAGAGCTTTGCTTTTATGGATGATGTAATAAAGAATAGTAAACACGGATTAAGTAGAGAAGCACAGGAAAATACGTCTGTGAATAAAAACACTGACAAGGAGTTTTAAAGATCATTCGTTGAAATATTTTTTTTTAATTTTAAAGATAACAATCACGAAAGCTCTATCATATATTTCATAGCTTTATGCATATTAATGCATTGATGTTTTCTTTAAACGACGTAAAATTTAATTTTTATACCTTTAACTACAAAAGTATTGACAATCGGACCAAAAACACCAAAAGATACGGTGGAAAATAATAAAAATAGCCAAAAACCTGTTTCCCCCACTTCCTCGAATATGAACGGACTGACCCTAATTATAGAAAAGCTTCGCTTTAAAAAAGAAACATAATAAAAATGTCTACAGCCAAATTATGTTAAAAGCACCAGTTCTCGTCCGATCACTGAAGTTAAGCAACCCTAGTGATCTCTGTATCAGCACTTTACATTTTTTTTGTGTCTTACTTAAATCGGAAATGTCGGACTAACGTGCCATTTTAATTGCCGATTTATTGCCCTATAAAACCATAAAAATCCAAAAATAAGGGTGGCTGATAAGAATCAGCAAAATCGGACGCTTTTGAGGTAAATGTCTGACAGATTAAGATTTTAATCCGGATTTTTTGTCCTCACAATTTAATCCATTCTCAGCCATTTCAGGCAATATTTTTGGTTGATTGCTTACTAAAATCTTCCATTTTTGCTATACAATCCATACTTAAACAAGACATTTTTGTGATCAAATTCCTACTTATATCTTTCATTTTTGCTACAAAATCCTTACTTATAAAAGCAATTTTTTTGTGATTAATTTACTGCTTATATCTTCCATTTTTGCTAAAAAAATCCTTACTTATTTTTGGAGTTAATTGCTTACTTAAATCCTCCATTTTTGCTGCAAAATCCTTACTTAAACAAGCTATTTTTGGGGTTGATTGCTTACTTAAATCCTCCACTGTTGCTGTAAGAACCTTACTTAAATAGGCCATTTTTGGGGTTAATTGCTTATTTAAATCCTCCATTTTTGCTGCAAAACCCTTACTTAAACAAGCAATTTTTGGGGTTAATTGCTTACTTAAATCCTCCATTTTTGCTGCAAAACTCTTACTTAAATAAGCAATTTTTGGGGTTAATTGTTTACTTAAATCTTATATTTTTGCTGCAAAATCCTTACTTAAATAAGCAATTTTTATCAATTTCCTACTTATGACCAACTGATGTTAAAAATTGGCAGAATACTCCTATAAAAAATGGATGTTTTTCATGTGATTTATGTAGAAAGATTTTCATAAATACTTTTCACTTCAATACACACTAAGTGCTACTTACAAATATGTTTTTTTATTCTCAACATTCCAAAAACAATTTTCAAACTTAAATTTACCAAAATTCAAAGATTTTTCTATTTTATTTAGAAGATTTAAAAAAAATTTGATGCTAAATAAAACAAAATTAAGTTAGAATAAATGAAAAAACAAAGAATACATAATAATATATATTTTTTTATATCAATATCTACACAACAAGTTATCTTTTCATATATAACTTTCATTCTTTTACACTCATTTTGGGATCTTGGACAAAGCTACTTTGTACTGAAGCTACTTTGTCCGAAGCTACTTTGTCCAAGGCTTCTTTGTCCAAGATCCTGATTTTGGAACAAAAATAAAATGATAAAATTCATATAATGGTCAACTTTAAGTGTCTGTGTGTGTTTGTTTAGCAAGGGGTGTGGGACAATGTCCCAATGGTTTTGGTGACTTTTTTCTAATTTAAACTATCCACATAATGTGTGTGTGTGCCTATCCAAAATACATGTGACAAGTGCTCCATTTCTTTTCTTCAAATGAACCCTGCAAGAAATACACTGCTTTAACTGCTGAAAGACTGCCACAAGTAGACCACATACCTAAAATTTGAAGCCTTCAGACATTTTAAAATGTTTTTTTTCGGTACAATGAAAATTTTGAAAGATTTTCTTGCTAGAAATTTCAATATTAATTAACATTTTTACAATTTAAACACCCCTTTTCTTAGTCAAAATCTCTTTAAAAAATCCTGTTTAAATCATAGCAGAAAATAATGACACTAACGTAAGTAATACAGATGCTCAGCTGTGATTGGTCGTTCAGCGGACTTAGCGTGGACTCCTAAAGGCTGGAATTCTTTCAAAATTTTCTTTGCTCTAAAAATATCATTTTGAAATGTCTATAACTTTTTTGTTATTGAAGCTCGAGGCCTCAAATTTTGGGTATTAGGTCTGCTTGTGGCAGTCTTTGAGTAGTTAAAGCAGTATATTTCTTGCAGGGTTGCTTTATACACTAAGTAGGGGGAAAAAGAAGAATATATATATATCCAATAGTAATAATAGTGTGTGGCAGTTTTTGTAGCATTTTTCTTTTCACCATTTTCATACAAAATAAACATGTTAAATAATTAATAAATATAATATATATAAAAAAAGGACTTTTTTGTACTGAAATAAAGATAAAATAATTGTTTGGGGGATGTGATAGACTAGATTTCTCATCTTTTATCATATTTAAGGCAGTTCAAAATTACAGCACACTGTCAATCCTTAAAAATATGCCCTGCTCCTAGAATATGTTTTTAAGGATTGACCTGTTACAGAACACACACATGGTCACAGCAGGCATTTAAGGGATAAGACAATGAACAATAAATGATAAAGTACAAAATTGTTGGTCGAAAATTTTGCAACTTACCATAAGTTTCAAACAACTTAGGGTTACAACTTGTAATTTACAGTCCAATGTCCCCTCCCTGTGCTGGTCACATAGATTTCAGGATAATTGACTTAGAATTACTGAGAACATTTAGTTTTGAAAATATGCTATTCCAGTGTATGGCTTCAAACCTGATTCAAACATCCGCTGCTGGATTAGAACCGGTTCTCAGCCATGCTTCAAATTATGTGTTAAAGATAATTTTCCACAAATAATGTTCAACACCAGTTTTGTTGGCCTAGGTCCACGGCCCCTAAGGGCCAACAAAAATGTACAAATTTTCATTTTATTATCTGTGGAAAGCTGTCCATAATACAATGCAACTATTATTCAACTAAAACATATCTGTATAAATATAAATAAAAATATTATTGTGGCAGATTTGAAGCTATATACCCCTCATATTCCATATCTTAAAGTTGAAACAAAAACACTGGCATCTAGTGACAAAAATATGCACTAGAATAGTTTCCTAACCCTCCCCCCGTAATGTATATATATATATAGTATGTATTTATGATAGAGTGAGAGAGTGAACTAAAATAAAAATTTATTTACATATTTACACTGATAATAATAATAATAATAATATTAATAATGGAAGAAATAAAGAAAATCTTTGTCTATACTCAGGTTACCAATCAGTAACCAATAGTAGGGCTTATTATTTGTCACATGACTAATAAATCAGCCAATAGGAGGGCTTTATTATGGTAACCTGGGTTTTGATAAGGCAGTAATGGAATAGAATAGTAAAAATTAGAATTTCATATGAAAAATATTCAACTATTGAAACAGAATATTTTTAAATGTGTGAAAATAAATACTACATTCTATAATAAGTAGTTATGTGAGAGATACATATACTTTTATTTAAATAAAAAATAATATTTTCTTTATTTTTAAAATCACAATGAAGATTTCTGGAGATTACAATTTATTTATTTTTCTAATCAACACATGCTATACATGATTTTTCAGTATGGCTGAGAACCAGTTCAAATCCAGCGGTTTTGAAGACATACTGGAAAAAGAAATTTAAATATTTAGAAAAAGAAATAAAATGCAATGTAACATTTTTATGACAATTTAAGTTTATATATAAAAAAAGTAAAGGGGTGGGGTGGGAGGGCTGTCTCTCCCCACACCCCCCCCCCCCGTGTTTTTGTCAACTATTCATTCTCAATACAGGATATTTATCATTCCAAGGGGGGTTACAGTTGTAGCAACCTGGAAATAGAATGGAAATCAATGGAAATAAAAAACGTGGATATTGTGAGAGATTATCCCATACCCTATACAGCTATGTTAAGGACAGAAAAGCTACATCTAAAGAGATTTTGCAATGTAAACAACAGAAAAGCTACATTTAGCAAGATTTTGATATGTTAAGAACAGAAAAGCTACATTTAACAAGATTTTGCCCAAAAAATACCTACCCCTATATTGATGAGTTTTGCCGCCGTTTGGCAAGCAACATCTCCATGAGGAGGGTGGCGTGGGGAGCCTTCCCCTGTATATGCATGTTATACAGATACTCCACTCCATGCTACAAGAAAATAAAAATTAATAGGTTTGAGATGGACGGACAAAGTAAGGCACTGTCTGTCAGTCTATCCATCTATCTGTCTGTCTGTATATCTATATGTGTGTGTATGTTTAGATTTCTGTCAGTCTATCAATCTATATGTCTAACTGTCTGTATATCTATCTATCTAATTATCTACCTGTGTGTCTTTTTGCCTGGTGTTTTTTTGTCTATCTATCTATCTATCTGTCTGTTCTGTCAATCTGTTTGTCAATCTCTCTGTCTGTTTGTCTATATATCATTTTGTCTATTTGTCTATCTATCTATCTATCCATTTATTTGTCTGTCTAACTACCTATCCATCTGTGTGTATATTTGTCTGTCTGTCTGTCTGTCTATGTATATATCTGTATCTCTCTCTGTATTTCTGTTTGTCTAACTGTCTGTCTGTCTGTCTATCTATCTATCTATCTATCTATCTATCTATCTATCTATCTATCTATCTATCTATCTATCTATCTATCTATCTATCTATCTATCTATCTATCTATCTATCTATCTATATGTCATTACCTGAGCCATCTGTTTCAAGTCTGGTATGACCGCCAAAATGTGATTAAATTTGTCCTAAAAAGGGAAAAATTATTAATTTCAGAGTCAAATATATCAAAGAACACAATCTGGCAATATCATTGGTTTCACGGTGTTCACAATTAGGGACAAAATTGCAGATATTTTTTCATACAGGGTAATTTTGTTTATTATCATTTGGCCTATACATTAAATAATGATCCATTGTTATAACTATAAGTAGTTGGCCAAGGTATTCCCCCCGACTCTCCCTATTAGTGTCATGTACAAGACTTAGCAGCAGTAGGTTTAATATTTACATCTCTAATAAATATCAGCCAATAGTATATCTTTATTTTTTTTCACAAGACTAAAAATCAGCCAATAAGAGGACTCCATTTTGTCATGTGACCAAAAATCAGCCAATAAGAGGACTTCATTTTGTCACGTGCCCAAAAATGAGCCAATAGGAGGAGGGCTACTTACTGGAATATTGGAGTAGCAGTTATTATTATATTGTGCCAGGATTTGGCTCACTTGTTCCCGGCTCGACATCACATGGGATAGATTACTCAAATTCTTTACATCTAAAACAAACAAAAATAGCTTAAAACCACCAAAGGACCAGTAGGTATATTCCCCTGAAGAGTAAACCCCAATCGGTTCAGCAGTTACCATGACCTTAAGCTTCAGACGGACAGATAGACAGTCATTGTTCTACCTTGTATTATAAATTAATACTTTTCGTGGATTTTTTAAAACTATTTTTAGCGGATTATTTTCAAATTTTTTAAATTAGTTGAAAATTTTCAATCCTAATATAAATGTAACAGGATGTCTGTTTGTTTATGTATGTGTAGTGAAGCATGCTGAACTGATATGGTTCTTCTTTAAAGTAAAGCTTTTTATTGTAAAACTTATCTAGAATACCATATAACACAAAAAAGGGATAATTATGTCTACCATCATCAACAACAAAAATTAATCCATACCTGCGTTTAATAGTAGGATGAATTTTAAGCAAACATAATCAGCAGAATCAAACTTTATTGCTTGAAGACTAGATGTCACCTAAAAATAGAAGATGTATATTAACCAATAGCAGAGCTTTATTTTGTCACATGACTACGATTCAGCCAATAGGAGGGCTTTATATGCATCATATAAATAAATATCAACCAATAGTAGAGCTTCATATTGTCACGTGTCTAAAAATGAGCCAATAGGGTCTCTTTATATTTATCATATGAATTATTATCAACCAATAGTAGGGCTTTATTTTTGTCACGTGACTACGATTCAGCCAATAGGAGCTTTATATTTATTAAATGAATTAATATCAACCAATAGTAAGGCTTTATATTGTCACGTGACTAAAATTTAGCCAATAGGAGGGCTTTATATGCATTATATAAATTGATATCAACCAATAGGAGTCCTTCATTTTGTCATGAGTCTAAAAATCAGCCAATAGGATGGCTTTATATGCATCATAT
Organism: Acartia tonsa; assembly: GCF_053477335.1. Taxonomy (NCBI): domain Eukaryota; kingdom Metazoa; phylum Arthropoda; class Copepoda; order Calanoida; family Acartiidae; genus Acartia; species Acartia tonsa. Next base: position 22,008,816 of record NC_137274.1, read on the forward strand.
AAATTAATATCAACCAATAGTAGGGCTTAATTTTGTCACGTGACTAAATATCGACCAATAGAAAGGCTTTATTTTACCTCCATGAATTTATCGGCCATGCTGTTAACTCCAAGCAGAGCCAATGAGAGGAGGTCAAATTTTTGTCCATTTGGTAGCGGGGTCTCGTTTGGAAGGTTATTGTGTAATCTGAAAAACAGAAAATTTTAGTTTTTTTTTGTCTTGTGTATGTTGGTCTACATGTCTATCTGTCTATCTACCAATATGATTTTTCTCTATCTATAATACAAAGTAGAATGATGTCTGTCTGTCCGTCCGTCTGTTCCTTGAGATCTCGGTAACCACTAAACCGATTGGATTCTACTCTTCAGGGAATATACCTACTGGTCTTGTGGTGGTTTTAGGCTATTTTCTTGGGGGATGGGACAACCCCAACACCCCAAAAAAACAAAAGATCCCCCCCCCCCAATTTTTTTACAAATTTTGCGAATTCGTTATTTAACCGAGAAAATTTGTGATCCAATAGCATTTTTTTCTGCTGGGTAGGTAATAGAAGATGTAATTATTCCTCTTGGGACAAAGCCCCTAGAGGCTTGGGGCGAAACCGCTAGAATAACTATATATATATCAGTATGATTTCTATCTTATCTATCTATCTATCTATCTATCTATCTATCTATCTATCTATCTATCTATCTATCTATCTATCTATCTATCTATCTATCTATCTATCTATCTATCTATCTATCTATCTATCTATCTATCTATCTATCTATCTATCTATCTATCTATCTACCTATGGTGTAAATGATCAAGTATTAACATTTCGCTCCAACTCTCCTCTAAAAGTTTCATCTGGTCATCAACCTAAAAATAAAAATAATAATCACGCAACCTTTTTAAAAAATATAATCACGAAACCTTTTGTATTTAATATTTAAAAAATCACCAAAAATTTCCCTTAAAAAATACTTTAGAAATTATTTAGGTTAAAAACATGACTAATAGGTAAACCTTTATTGGTTCAGCGGTTAGAGAGGTAAAAATACTACATTTCGTATTAAGAACTATTTGCTACGCCCCCTAGAGGCCTCTAGGGGCACTTGAATTGGGGGGGAGGGATCGACCTCTATTCATTTTCAACATTAGTTGTAAAAAGAAAAATTTCTTTTTTTCTTTGAGGGTGGTGGTACAATCACCCAAAAAATAGCTATAAATCTTAACAGGAAAAGCTACCCTGTAAAGGAAGAGAACCATAATGGTTCAGTGGTTAGCGAGATCCTTCGGGACAAACAGACAGACATAAAACATGTTACTTGCTACGAATTTTGTTTTTATTAATACATTATATATAAACATTTGAACTTTAAATAATTTTGTAGATTTTTCAAAAATAATTTAGAAGATTTTTTTTATAAATTATTTAATTTAAGAAAAGAGTTATATATAATAAACTAATAATTTGAATCTACAAAAACTTATGTCATACCCAAATGATTTTTGGGTTGGTTGGGGGTGTCCCACCACCCAAGAAAACAGATTAAAACCACCACAGGACCAATAGGCATATACTTTGAAGACTAGAGTCCAATCGGTTCAGTGGTAACTGAGATCTTAAGCTTCAGACAAATATTGTTCTACTTTGTATTATAGATTGTTATTATAAACATTTATAAAAGCGAAGCAATAGGAAGGATAAACGAACAATAACTCTTGTAGAGTGTCAGAATAAACAAAGCATTAATTTCTAAGTCTAAGCAAAATTGTACATAAATTGGTTGCAAAATTGCGTAAATATAGGAAACAGAAAAAGGACATACTTTCATTGTAGGATTTGATTATATAGATGCCTCGCTATTATTATTGTAACTTGTTGACCTAGAAATCATTATTCCAAAAATCATCATATTTCGATCTTTCTGGTAACGATTATAAAGTTGCTACGCTTTCTAAATCATACCTTACTGTCATATAAATCATCATACATAGCTTAAAATGTATAGGACACTTCTAACATGTCTAAATTGTCTAGGGCGTCCAAAATTAAAATATTGTAGTTGTCCTAGGAATCATTGTCTAAATTATACAGTTGCTACGCTTTCTAAATTGTACCTTACTATTATATGAATCATCATACAAAGTTTAAAATTTATTGGACAATTCTAACATGTCAAAATTGTCTAGGGCGACCATAATTAAACTATCGAAGTTGTCCTAGGAATCATTGTTAAAATTATACAGTTGCTAAGCTTTCTAAATCGTACCTTACTGTTAAATGAATCATCATGTAAAGTTTTAAATTTATAGGACAATTCTAACATGTCTAAATTGTCTAGGGCGTCCAAAATTAAAATATTGTAGTTGATAAAATTATACAATTGCTACGCTTACTAATTCATACCTAACTAGAATAGGAATCATTATGCAAAGTTTAAAATGTATAGGACAATTCTAACATGTCTATATTGTTTAGGGCGTCCAAAATTAAAATATTGTAGTTGTCCTAGGAATCATTGTCTAAATTATACAGTTGCTACGCTTACTAATTCATACCTAACTGGAATAGGAATCATTATGCAAAGTTTTAAATTTATAGGACAATTCTAACATGTCTAAATTTTCTAGGGCGTCCAAAATAAAAATATTGTAGTTTTCCTAGGAGTCATTGTCTAAATTATACAGTTGCTATGCTTTCTAAATCATGCCTTACTTGAATAGGAATCATTATGTAAAGTTTGAAAAGTTTGAAAAGTCTAAATTAACTACGGACGTACAGACAGACCCTAATTATAGAAAAGCCTCGCTGTTAAAAACTGCGCAATGATTATTACACTGTGTAGAAATTCTCCGTTAGTTCGACGGAGGAGGAAAGGAGAAAGAGAGAGAGAGAAAGGGAGAGAGACAGAGAGAGAAATTCTCCGTTAGTTCGACAGAGGTATGGAGAGAGACAGAGAGAGAGAGAGAGAGAGAGAGAGAGAGAGAGAGAGAGAGACAGAGACAGAGAGACAGAAATTCTCCGTTAGTTCGACGGAGGTAAAGAGAGTGAGAGACAGAGAGAGAGGGAGAGAGAGAGAGAGAGTGGGAGAGAGAGAGAGAGATAAATAAATATTTAGGGCATGCCCTCAATACGAGTCATTCACTTTTCCTTTCATTATAATTACAGAATTATTTATAACGGGTCCTACATCACATGGATCTAAAGGGATAAGACAATGGCCGGTAAATTGATGTACATCCCCAATGATGATACACGAAATAACCCCTTTAGAAGCGTGATTTTAGTGGTTGAAATGTTTGTACACTCACTCTTGCTTTCATTCTTTAATTATTTATAACGGGTCCTACTACATACACAGGTATCTAAAGGGATAAGACAATGGCCGATAAATTAAGAACATCCCCGATGATGATACACAAAATTACCCTTTTAGAAGCGTGATTTTAGTGGTTGAAATGTTTGTACACTCACTCTTGCTTTCATTCTTTAATTATTACGGGTCCTACTACAACACAGGAATCTAAAGGGATAAGACAATGGCCGATAAATTTAAGTACATCCCCAATGATAATACACAAAATTATCCCTTCAATAAATTCAAATTACTGGTTGAAACGTGTCTCAACTCATAAAACAACCAATCAAAATTCACAGAAGTTCCCAAAGTTGTTAAGTTATACGTTATTATAAAACTTTGGGGACTAGTGTAATAAACAGCCCATTGTCCTCTCTCTCTCTCTGGGTCCTACACAAAAAGTAAGCAAGGGAGAGAGGGTACATTGGGCTGTTTATTATTACACTAGTCCCCAAAGTCTTAATAATAACGTTTTTCCTATTCGTTGGCTTAACAACTTTGGGGACTTTTATTGAATTTAATTGGTTGGCTAACAAAAATGGTTTTAATCTTATAATTTTTCATTTTAATATCCACGGAAAGCTGTCTATAATACGATGCGATAAGTAACTAATTCTACTTTAGTTTAAAAGTTTTAAAATAATAAATTAATTAACGAGTAATTTTTAATATTTACAAGTGTTGAAAAATTTTATTAATTTATGGCGAAGCTTTTTACATTTAAGCTTAGTCTATACGTTCGTCCGTTCGTTTAACGAATAGATGTATTGCTATGGTTCATATTTGACATGATAGAATTATCCTATCAATTTTAAACTTTGCTAAGAGGTGAAATGATAATTGTTAAAACAATAGGTATGACTTTTTTCCTATAAATATTATAATAATCCAGGAATCTAAAGGGATAAGACAATGGCCATTAAATTATCGTACATCCCCAATGATTATACACAAAATTACAATAGAGATTGGAAAGTTTTGACACTCAACTTACTGATCCAACCAATCAAAATTAACAAAAAGTCCCCAAGGTTGTTAAGTGGACAGATAAAGAAAATGTTATTATAAAACTTTGGGGACTAGTGTAATAAACAGCCCAATGTCCCCTCTCTCCCTTGATATAATAATCCCTTTAAAAGTTTTTAAGATTTTGTTGGACAAAGTTGGTGCGTTTTATCAATAATAAGGAATAAGAGAGAGAGAGAGAGAGAGAGAGAGAGAGATGGAGAGAGAGAGACAGAGAGACAGAGAGAGAGAGAGAGAGAGAGACAGAGAGAGAGAGAGAGAGAGAGAGAGAAAGAGAGACAGAGAGAGAGAGAGAGACAGAGAGAGAGAGAGAGAGAGAGAGAGAAAGAGAGTAAGCAAATGAGAGTGAGAGTAAATATTTGCTAAAAGAAAAGAGAGAGGGGAGGATAGACATAAAAGTGAGAGTGAAAGAGAGAGAGAGACAGAAACAGAGAGGGAGAGAAAGAGAGAGAGCAATGGAAAAAAATGGAGGGAGTAAGGAAAGTAAAAATATATTTATTCTTAATTGACAATGACCCCAATACAGGTATTTATCTATCTATCCATCTATCTATCTATCTATAAATACCTTTATATAAACAAGCGGCTACGCCCCTAGAAGCCTCTAGGGGCACGTAAAATTGTTTCAATCTATTTTAAAATCTGCTATTATTTATGCTGTTAAGTTATGTTTTTATTGTATATTTCTCTTGGGAGGGTGGTGGTACCCTCCCCCAAAATAGTTATAAACCTTACCTGGACCTATTAGAAGCTACCCTGTTAAGAAGAATCCGATCGGTTCAGCAGTTAGCGAGATCCTTTGGTACAAACATACAAACACACAGACATCCTGTTACTTTATATATCTATATATCTATCTATCTATCTATCTATTATACCTATCTATCTATCTAAATATCCAACAATCTACAGAAATTTAGGTGAAAAAAGTCATCAATTTTGTGACGCATTTAAAGCATATACATAGAATACATAGAAATACAACAATTTCTGGCGATTAAACTAAACTTGAAATTTCAAAAAAATATTCTATTAATCGAGAGTGAGGGAACATTGGGCTGTTTATTACACTAGTACCCAAAGTTTTATAATAACGTTATTCGTTAGATTAACAACTTTGGAGACTTTTTATTAGGTCCTAGTTGGTTTATTAAATAGAGTGTCCAACTAAGTGTAACCTACAGAAGGATTTATTTTGTGTATCATCATTGAGGATGTATATTAATTTATTGACCATTGTCTTATCCCTTTAGATCCCTGGTTATAAATTTTGATTGGTTAGTTCTAACTGTGCAACAAATAATTTAAATCTACAGAAGGGGTAATTTTGTGTATCCTCATTGGGGATGTACATAAATAAATATATGCGTCAGACTGTCTATCTATCCTATAATATAAAGAAGTAAGGCTTTTTTTGTCTGACGCTAAAGATCTAGAAAATTGCTGGTTCAAATGGTTTGTACTGTCTTTGTGTGGTTTTAAGCTATTTTACTGACACCCCCCGCCTTTCCCTAGAGGCTAGGGGCGAATCAACTAGTCCCTATAATAAAGTAAAAGGATGATTGTTTGTTTGAATATTTGTACCAAAGGATCTCGCTAACCGCTGAACCGATCAGGTTCTCCTTAACAGGATAGCTTCGCATAGGTCCTGGGAAGGTTAATAACTATTTTGGGGGAAGGGTACCACCACCCTCCCAAGAGAAATCACAAAAAATCGAGAGAAAAAATTTTCGCGTAGAGACTTGAAGTTATATATTTGAAATAAAAAACAAACATTCAAAGTGCCACTAGAGGCCTCTAGGGGCGTAGCCGCTAGTATATAATATAAAGAACGATTTATAAATTTTGAAGTAGATATGCAACCTAAAAACATTCATAATTATGTTAACTTAAAGTTTAAATTAGAAATTTTTAAAAATATTATTACATAAATATCATTACTTCTTGTACCAGATTTTTATGTACTCTGATAAAGTGATGCTCGTAGCTGACTAAAATAACGATACTCCATATCCCCCTCCCCTCCTACTGGATAAACGAACTGGCCAATAGATATCGCTAACCACTGAACCGATATGGTTCTCCTTTACAGTGTAGCTTCTGCAAGGTCCTGGTAAGGTTTATAGCTATTTTTTAGGAGGGTACCACCACTCTCCCTCGAAAAGTAATACTCCCCCCCCCTAAAAAAGTAGAGGCCTCTAGGGGCGTAGCCGCTATTCATCAATTCGCAATAATTCTAAATATCATACTTATTACTTATTATGTATTGTATAAATATGTGTCATTTTTTTGTACATAATATCTTTAAAATAAAGAAACTCACACATACACACACACACACATACATACACACACACACACACACACATACACATACACACACACACACACACACACATGTAATGTAGTACGTGGCCCTAATTTAAAGTGAACGGTGTTTTTCGGAGGCATTTACTGTTAGAATTATAACCCGAATTTTTTCTCATTTTCAAAAAAAAACATTAAAGCTAGCTTTGTCATAATTATAAATATTGTTCTTAGTAAATGATTTTTATTGTATATTTTTTTTATTTTTTGGTTATTTTCTAAAAGTCAGCTTTTATTTGCTAGTGACTGAATTTGAAGGGAAAATCTTCGTCCGTCGGAGCTGAAGAAATGCTCCGTTAGCTTGCTCTGTTTAACCTAGTTAGAGTTCGTTCACATATTCTCTCTCTCTCTCTCTCTCTCTCTCTCACTCTCTCTGTCTCTCTCTTTCTCTCCTCTCCCCCCTCCTACCTCCGATGACTCCGTTAAACATTCTCTCTCTCTCTCCCTTCCCCTCTCTCTCTTTTGCTCTCTCTCTCACTCTCCCTTTCCTCCGATGACTCCGTTATACACAAAAAGAATGGCCAACTTTTAATTTCAAAGAAAAAAATACCGTTATTAAATTTTCATAAGAAACTAATTAAAAACGCATTTTTTTAATAACAAAATTATTAAATATCTTTAAGAATTAAAATAAATAATTTTAATAAAATGTTGGATGACCTGTTTTTGTTAACTGTAAAAACGCATTTATTAAGCTTCTTCCAAAATGCTATTCTACAATTGGGTTATTTAGTACGCGTCTGTACGTCGTTTTGTCACTCTACTTATATGTCAGGGATCTTAATGGGATAAGACAATGGATGATAAATTGATGTACATCCCCAATGTTAAAACACAAAATTATGCTTATACCAAACCATCAAGTCCCCAAAGTTTTCATAAACTCATTTTGGGTACCAGTAAAAAATTTTTAGCCCAATGTCCCCTCTCCACCTACAATATACGGTTATTATACCCCTTCTGTAGACATGAAAATTAGTGGTTGCAACGTTTAAACACTCAACTTAATAAACCAACTAATCAAAAGTCCCCAAAGTTGTTAATCCAACGAATATTGGAAAACGTTATTATAAAACTTTGGGGACTAGTGTAGATTATCATCCTTGTTCTCAAAATAACTTTTACTTTCATTGCTCTCTCTTTCTTCTCGGTAAGTTACCAAATCCGCTTACAATCTGCTAGATTAGAACCGGTTCTCAGTCATACTATCCGCATAATATCCGCGGATTGCTGTTTATAATACGATTTCTTGTTACTTTCGTTGTTCTCTCTCTTTCTTCACTTTCCTTTACATATCCACCCCCCCCCCCCCAAGATCATAGACAACGCCCCTGAGGGTGGCTAAACCCCCCCCCTTTCTTCTCAACCTTTAAATGAATTTAGGCCAAATAAAAAATTTTGAGGGTTAAGAGCAGGGTTCTAAAGGGATAAGACAATGGCTGATAAATTGATGTACTCCCACAATGATGAAACACAAAATTAGATTAAAATTATTGGTTGAAATGTTTGGATACTCAACCTAATAAACCAATTAAAATTTTAAATAAAAGTCCCCATAGTTGTGAAGCCAAGGAATAAGAAAACCTTAGTATAAAACTTTAGGGACTAGTGTAATAAACAGCCCAATGTCCCCTCCCTTTGAAGTGTTAATTGCACTCGTACCCAAAGTTTTATAGCCTCAAAAACTTTGGGTACTTTTCATAAAATTTTGAGTTATTGATTCCTAGCTAGTGTACAAACACTTAAACCAATAATTTCAATCTGCAGAAGTGGTAATTTTGTTTATAATCATTTTCTCGTATTCATTTGAATCCGGTGGATAGGAACCGGTTCTCATCCTAATGAAAAAACTATGTCTAGATATGTCTAGCATCGTATTATATCCAGCTTTTTACGAATATAAAAATGTACAATCATAAGATTAAAACCAGTTTTGCACATTCTATATCCGCGGAAAACCGTTTATAATACGATGCGAGAAATAACTATTATCGTCTTTTCCCTTCTGATCCCATCAGAAATAAATGTACTTTTACCCCCCTTTTTCCGAATTTAAAAATCCTTAAAAAAAGGTTTTTAAATTTAGATGTCAAAATATCCGATTTCATTTAAAGCCCTCTCCTTTGATTTTTAATCATTTTCAAAAGCGAAGCTTTTTTCGTTAATTTAGGCATGTTATTATTGTCCCATTATATTCTGATAATTCAGTTCTGACACTATACAAGTGTTAATGTCCGTTTGTCCAACCGTTTTAGTGCTTCGCTTTTATGGATGTTGTCATCCTTGTTTTAAGTAGAACTTTACTAGCGGACGCACTCCTATCAATATAAAGTTGACAGGGATCTAAAGGGATAAGACAATGGCCGATAAATTGATGTACATCTCCATTGCTAATTAGCAAAATTAACCCTTATGTAAGCTGTCTATAATACGAAGTGATAAATAACTAAAGTTGGAAAAAGTTAGTCATTCCATTATACTACTGTATCTTTAAACTTTACTAGCGGCTAGCTACATCCTTATCAATGTAAAATAATAGCCTAAAACTATCCCAACGCCTCAAAATAAAAACAAAATAGCCTAAAACCATAAGGATCTCATACAGTTTATCAGTTTTTGAGATCTTAAGCTTCAGACAAAATAAACCTTACAACTTTTTATAAAACTAGAAGAAGAATTTAGGGGCACTAAAATTGTCATTTTTTGGGGGGGAGGTTGGAGATACCGTCTATGAAAATAATTAAAAACCTTCCCTGGACCTATTAGAAGCTTCACTGTAAAGGAGAACCATATCGGTTCAGCAAATAGCAAGATCCTTCGCTACAGACAAAACAAACTTACTACTTTATATAGTAACATCTATAAATAGTAACTAAAGAGATGCATTTTAGACGTACTGACAATTAAGAATTATATAGCTGCGCTTCTCAAATATAGAATACACGCAATCACACGCACACACACACGCACACACACACACACGCCCACACGCACACACACACACACACGCAAGTGTCCTCAATGAATATAGAATGTGGCCCAAAGGTCGGTGGCCTCTAACGAAACCGAAATCAATTTGACCTAAATAATTTTTCGGACAACACAAAAAAAAGATACATAACGCAAGAGAGAGAGAAGGAGGGCAAAGAGAGAGAGAGAGAGAGAGAGAGAGAGAAAGTGAGGGAGAGAGAGAGAGAGGGAGGGAGAGAGAGAGAGGGTCAGAGAGAGAGAGAGAGATACAGAAAGAGAGAGAGAGAGAGAAGGAAAATGAAAATGAGAGTTTTTTTTAGATTTTTTAAAAGAAAAAATTTTTATCCTCTCATATTTAAGCTTTAAAAGACAGAATTTAGTGTATGATATTTTTCTAAAGAATAATTTTATCATCCATTGTCCTACTCCTGCCGTTTGTACGTTAATGCCTTGGCCTTAATACTCCCCCCCATCACTTTCTCTGATTTCCCTTTCTTTCGGCCTCAACCCTTCCCCTCCCCTTCACTCTCCCAAGAGAAGATATTTTGGTGTTATACGGGGAAAAAAAAGGGAAAAGTGGGGATGTAGGAAAATGTAAATTGTAATGTATAATTTTTTTCACAGTATGGCTTCAAAACCGATCAATATCCGCTGGATAAGAACCGGTTCTCCCCAGCCACATAGGCGTCCAAGGGGGGGGGTAATGGGCCATTTGGCACCCCCAAACGATATTGGGGGTGCCGTAGGCACCCCCAAAATTTTGTGTACAATACCCCCCCCAAAAAAAAATTACCCCTACCTTGGGGGTGCCGTAGGCACCCCCAACGATTTTGGGGGGGGTATTTACCCCCCCCAAACCATTTTGGGGGGGGTAATTACCCCCCCCCAAAATAAAAGTTCTTTAAAAAAAATTTTTTGGGGGGGGTACTTACCCCCCCCAAATTGAATGTTCTTAAAAAAAAATTTTACTGTCCAACCAGTTTAAACAGTTCTTAACCATGATAACAAAAAAATTAATAGTTTGATCATGTTTTATTTGCTTGGGCCTTTATAAGGGCTAAAACCATCCCGGGGATCTATGATGTAATTGTAAAGCACTGAAGATTCCATAAAATAGATACCTAACTAAATTAAATATTTCATTAAATAATGAAAAAGAATTTCTATAGGCGATTTCTTTTGGGAGGATGTCAGGGTGTCTCAAAACTAGTTATAAAACTTACCAGGACCTATAAGACGCTTCACTTTAAAGTAAAATCATATTGGTTCATTGGTTAGTGAGTTAATTATTGTATTTTTATGTTCTAAAGAATGAGATACTACTATATATTTGAACTAGCGGCTTTGCCCCTAGCCTCTAGGGGCTTTGCCCGAAGGGGTGATAAAAAAAATTAGGGCGAAATTCGTTAAAGGACCAATGAAATCTTAAGCAAAAAAAAAAAAAAAAAAAAATGGGGGGGGATTTTTTGTTTTTGGGGGGGTTGGGGGCGTCCCACCCCCCAAGAAAATAGCTTAAAACCAGCACAGGACCAATAGGTATATACCCTGAAGAGTAGAATCCGATCGGTTCAGTGGTTACCGAGATCTTAAGGGACAGACAGACAGACAGACAGACAGACGGACAGACGGACAGACAGACATCGTTCTACTTTGTATTATAGATAGTAGTGGCGCCCTTAGCATCTAAGAACTCATGTTTTCTAAAGGGTAAAAAGGGAGGAGAAAAATAGCCTAAAACCACTCAAAGGATTGACCTATAATAGTGTGGAACCATCATGGGATCTATGTGAAGCTTTCCTAAAAAGGAGAACTCAGAATTAAAAGTAATGAAATCTGAAGCTATAGTCAAATAAACCTTACTTACTACTTTATGTTATAAGATAGTACTTATTAACTTAATAGATTAGGTAGGTGCTTTTTTTACATAATTAAATTACCCCCCCCAAAAATTTTACCCCCGGGGTAAATTAGTTTGGGGGGGGTAATTACCCCCCCCAACAGATTTGGGGGGAGTATTTACCCCCCCCAACAGACTTTAGGGGGGGTAATTACCCCCCCCAATCAAATTTTACCCCCGGGGTAAAAATTTTGGGGGGGGTAAAAAAAAATTTCGGCGCGCTTCGCGCGCCATTTTACCCCCCCCAAACACGAATTACCCCCCCCCCTAAAATTTTTTACCCCCCCCAAAAAAAAAAGCTTGGACGCCCCTGCCCAGCCATACTGAAAAATCATGCATAGCATCGTATTACAGCCAATTTTCCACGAATACTAAAATAAAAATCATAATATTAAATGAAAATCATAGAATTAAAACCAGTTTTGTTAGCCCAAGCTACAAAACAAAATTACCCCTTCTGTAGATTACAATTGGTGGTTAAAATGTTTGGAGACTCAACTCAATGAACCAACTAATCAAAATTCAATAACGGGCCCCAAAGTTGTTGAGCCAACGAATAAGAAAATATTGCTATAAAAACTTTGGGGACTAGTGTAATAAACAGCTCAATATCCTTTTATTTAAAATTGTCTTATCCTTTTTTGCCAGCAATATGTCTTTCATTTGTAAGGGGAGGGGAGGTGGAATTATGGAGAAATTAAAGCAAAAACTAAAAAGGGTAAGGGGGGGGGGTCTAGGCTGGTAGCCTCGAAAAATGCTCTACTTAGAGGTTATTGCACTTGTTCCCCGTCCTCAATTATAACTTCTCGGTTCCTCTACGCCAATATGACAGCTGAAAATGCGGGAGAAAATTTTGGTCAAAATATACATGGACAAAATTTCCTGTAAATTTATGTGGCGAATTTTCGCAAAATTAATCTCAAAACGACCTAATGTTGCTTATTACAAAAACAAATATATTAAATTTAATATAATTACACTAAAAATAGACTTAAAAATTGCATCCCTTAGACAATTTACATCAAGAAATCCTTAAGGAAAAAATATGATAGGACAAAAATGACCAATTTTTTCCCCAAACTTGAATTCAGTTGTAATTTTAGGTAAAAATAAACGATAGGCCTAGAATAATAATGTATATAACGCAAATTTTTTAACCTAAATAGGCCAAAGTCGACGTTATTTTTATATTTTTAAATCGCAGGATCTTTAGGGATAAGACGTTAAATTGATGTTAAAAATCATAAAATTAGTGGTGGAAAGGTTAGGACACTTATAGTTTGTCCTAGCTGAATAATCTTCAATAATACAAAGTAGCTTGATGTCTGTCCGTCTGAAGCTTAAGATCTCAGTAACCACTGAACCGATTGGATTCTACTCTTCAGGGTATATACCTATAGGTCCTGTGGTGGTTTTAAGCTATTTTCTTGTGGATGAAACACCCCCAACACCCCCATTAAATGAAAATTTCTCCCCCCCCCCAAAAAAAAAACAAAGCCCCTAGAGACTAGGGGCACAGCCACTAGTATAATATAAAGTAGTAAGGCTTTCTCTTATATGTAACTTAAGATTTTTATAACTAGTACACCGATTGGGTTTACCATTTTAAGGAATCTTCACATAGGGATGGTTTTAGGCTAATTTGTATTTCAGATTCAGTTGGTTTTAGGTTATTTTCACCTTTTAGAAAAACCGCTAGATATTTATTTAAAGTAGTAAAGATATTTTGTTTGTTTATTAAAATCTCATAAACTAATTAATTAATCTCTATTTAAGGTTAGCTTCACATAGGTCCCTGATGGATTTATTCCTTAGGAGGGTTTTAGGCTATTTTGTTAAACATCATTGACATGTAATCAGCATGAAATCCTATGATATAAAGATATAAGCTCTTTTTGTCTGTAGTGAAGCCTCTTACGTGCTCTGAGATGGTTTTGCGCTATTTAAGTTTTTAAAAACAAGCCTGTTTATGGTTTTAGGCTATTTTTTTTGCCCTCCAAACATTTTGCAGCCGTTAATTCTTAAAAAAAAACACTCCAAAAAATCGTCGACTTGAACACAAAATTATTGACAAAAAAATAAGTTTTTCTATAAAGAAGAGAGGGGGCGGGAACAGTTTTCCCTTTCTTTTACAAATGAAAATGAAAAGTGGAATGGGGGGAAGAGAAGGGGATGGGGAATTTTTGTTCCAATTTTTCAACTTTTGTTTTCAATAAACTAGGTAAACGCACAATATAAAAGTACATCCCTCCTTTTCAACCGATTAATATCCGCTGGATTAGAACCTGTTCTTAGCCATACTATCCGCATAATATCCGGGGAAAGCTATAAATATATAAAACTCATGAAAAATCATGTATAGCATCTAATTACAAACAATTTTCCGCGAATATTAGAATAAAAATCATAAAATTAATACCTGCTGTGTTATCCCGGGCTTACAAAACCGGTTTAAATCCTTCCCATTTTAATATCCGCAGAAAGCTGTTTATAATACGAAGCGATAAATAACTGTGTTAATTCAGCAAAGCTCCTCTATAATCAAGGTCTGTGCGATAGTTAATGATATAAAAGTAACAGGATGTCTGTCTGTCTATCTATGTTTATGTAGCGTGTAATCTTGCTAACCGATGGACCGATATGGTTCTCCTTTACAGTGAAGCTTATTATATGTGGTTATGGACCTACAAAGATAATAATCCGTTATAAAAATAACAGGATCTGTGTCTGTTCCGAAGGATCTCACTGTTGAACCGATATGGTTCTCCTTTACAGTATAGCTTCTCATTGGTCCTGGGAAGGTTTATAGCTATTTTGGGGGGAGTATACAACCACTCTTTCAAGAGAAATCACCCCTACAAAAAATTTTCGTCCCAAAGAATTTTTTTACTTTTTCTTTTTAGGACTAAAATTGAAAAGTGAGAGAAGGATTTAACTTCCCCAAACCCCCCCCCCTCTAGTGCCCCTAGAGGCCTCTGGGGGGCATAGACCCCTAACAGGAGTATACTATTACACTGAGACTTTAATTAGTCTACAATATTTTGAGTGGAATAGTTATTTATCGCATCGTATTATAGACAGCTTTCCACGGATATTAAAATGAAAAAAAAGATTAAACCCAAATTTGTTAGGTCAGAGAGGCCGAAGGCCCGGGCTAACAAAACTGGTAGGCATTAAATTTACGATTTTTATTTTAATATTCGTGGAAAATTGACTTTAAACAAAGTTGCTATACATGATTTTTCTGTATGGCTGACTGAACCGGTTCTAATCCAGCGGATACTAATCAGTTTTATAGTTCTATATCGTTTCGTATTATAGACAGCTTTCCGCGGATCTTATGCGGATAGTATGACTGAGAACCGGTTCTAATCCAGCGGATATTAATAGGATTCGAGGAAAAGCTGGAAAATTTTGTTTATTTTGCAAATGAAAAGGAGAATAATATTATGTTCGTATTATAGAAGCTTTCCGCGGGCTTTATCCGCGGATAGTATGACTGAGAACCGGTTCTAATCCAGCGGATATTAATCGGATAAGAAAATTTTGTTTATTTTGCAAATGAAAATAAGAATAATATTTTTACTTTCCTCTTGACATTGACATTAATAGTCCATGGATGTTCAGGGATATAGTACCCAGAGTTTTTTTTACTGGTACCCAAAGTTTTATAAGGTACCCATTACCCAAAATTTTATTCTTATACCTATTACCCAAAGTTTTATACTGGTACCCAAAGTTTTTTACTGGTACCCAAAGTTTTATACTGGTACCCAAAGTTTTATACTGGTACCCAAAGTTTTATACTGGTACCCAAAGTTTTATACTGGTACCCAAAGTTTTATACTGGTACCCAAAGTTTTATACTGATACCTAAAGTTTTTTATACTGGTACCAAAAGTTATATACTGGTACCCAAAGTTTTATACTGGTATCCAAAGTTATATACAGGTACCCAAAGCTTTATACTGGTACCCAAAGTTTTATTCTGGTATCCAAAGTTTTATTCTGGTACCCAAAGTTTTTTACTGGTACCCAAAGTTTTATACTGGCACCCAAAGTTTTATTCTGGTATCCAAAGTTTTATACGGTACCCATTACCCAAAATTTTATTCTAGTACCCATTACCAAAAGTTTTATACTGGTATCCAAAGTTATATACTGGTAACCAAAGTTGTATACTGGTACCCAAAGTTTTATTCTGGTACCCAAAGTTTTATACTGGTACCCAAAGTTATATACTGGTACCCAAAGTTTTATACTGGTATCCAAAGTTTTTACTGGTACCCAAAGTTTTATTCTGGTATCCAAAGTTATATACTGGTACCCAAAGTTTTATACTGGTACCCAAAGTTTTATTCTGGTACCCAAAGTTTTATACTTGTACCCAAAGTTTTATACTGGTACCCAAAGTTTTATACTGGTACCCAAAGTTTTATACTGGTACCCAAAGTTTTATACTGGTACCCAAAGTTTTATAATGGTACCCAAAGTTTTATACTGGTACCCAAAGTTTTATACTGGTACCCAAAGTTTTATACTGGTACCCAAAGTTTTATATTGGTACCCAAAGTTTTTTACTGGAACCCAAAGATATATACTGATACACAATAATATTACCATAATACCCAGCTAAAACATGCATGAAGTGACACAAAAAGCTTGTAAAAATGTAAAAATCTTTAGGGGTAAAGATTGAATTGTACAAATTTTTCCACCATTTTAACCATTCTGCATAGGGGGTAATTTTGTTGATAAGAATTGGGGGGATATAAAACGTTATTATGTCTGTTTGTCCAAATGTCTTAGAGAGCCCACATCATTCTAGTTATTATCTAAAGGGATAAGACAATGGCTGATAAATGATGTACATCCCCAATTATGATACAAAAAAATTTAACCCCTTCTGTGGATTACAATTAATGGTTGAAACATTTGGACATTCAACTTAATGAACCAATCAATCAAAATCAATAAGAGTCCCCAAAGTTGTTAAGCCAACAAGTAAGAAAGGTAAAACATTATTATAAAACTTTGGGGACTAGTGTAATAAACAGCCCAATGTCCCCTCTATAAAACACACATAGCCCTAAGTATTTCTAAAATTGTTTAAACATTCAACTTTATGAACCAACCAAAATCAAAATCCATTAAAAGTCTCCAAAGTTGTTAAGCCAACGAATAAGAAAACGTTATTATAAAACTTAGGGGAGGGACTAGTGTAATAAACAGCCCAATGTCCCCTCCCTCTAAAGTGCATTAGTGTCTGTTTATATGTGAAGGAATTCCCCTTTATCTTTATTAACTACAGGCAAAATAAAGGATATAAAATAAGCATTATCTATCAATCACTATCTATCTTTTTTTTAAATCTACTTGCTCTTTTCTTTCTATCTACTGTCTATCTATCCATCCAACCAGCTAGATATCTATCTATCTATCTATATTGAAAGTGAAAAAAAAAGAGTTACAACACATTATTTCTTAACTTTAAGTAAAAAAAGACCCCTCGCCCCCCCCCCCCCACTCTCTCTCTCTCTCTAAAATTACTACTTGTAAAGTATTTTCAGACGTAGGGGGGAGGGAGGGTGGGGGGTGGGACGACCATGACCTACTTTTAAGTTTCCCAACCAAAGTGCGGCGCGCTTACACGCACACACACACACACACGCACGCACGCACATTCAGGTGAAAGACGGGCTAAGGGGGAAAAAGGCAGGGAGGGGGGGGGGGGGGGAGAGGGGGGTTTGAAGCGGGAAAAGTAAAGTAGTCGACGCTTAAACGCACACACATACATACACACAAACACAGACACACACACACACACATGTAATACAGGTGGATGTAATGGGATGGGGGGAAGGTTTATTACGTAATTCAGACATACAGACAGATAGGTAGACTTACCTCATATAAGAGAGAGAGAGAGAGAGAGATAGAGAGAGAGAGAGAGAGAGGAAAAAACAACTATTGCTTAAAAATTTCGTAAATTTCTTCACCAACCATTCAGAGATAGGACAAAGAATGTTAAAAAAAATATTTGGATTAAAAAGCTTCTTAAGGGATATGACAATGGACGATAAGTTGATGTACCTCCCCCAATGATGATAAATAAAATTAACCCTTCTCTAGATTACAAATATTAATTTACTTTAATTCAACCAATCAATCTTTAATAAAAGTACTCAAAAGTTTTGGACGACCAGCAAACGAATAAAGTTTGGGTACAAATTAACTCAACCAATACAATTTACTTAGTCCGTCAGTCTATCATTCATGCCTAAATGATAATTCGAAATGTCTGTCCGTCTGTCCGTTAGAGACAAAGTGGGTGAAACGTGATTTTCTCGGCTCCTATGACAGATAGAAGGCTGAAACTTTTTGACAACATTTCCATTACCAAGGAGCATAATTAACTTTAACTAATCCATGGCGGTCGGACCGCTTTTTAGCAGGTTTTAGGCTATTTAAAGATAATTAGTGATTTTCTCGGCTCCTATGACAGATAGAAGGCTGAAACTTTATGACAACATTCCCATCACTAAGGAGCTTAAATAACTTTAACTCATCCATGGCGGTCGGACTGCTTTTTAGCAGGTTTTCAGCTACATTTATGTTAAATACTTTAGTGGAGGTTACATATTAGGTCCTATTCTTATTTTATGTGTGATTTTCTCAACTCCTATAAAAGATAGACGGCTGAAATTTCTTGACAACATTCATTTCAATATGAAGCATAATTAAGCATAAAACATCCATGGAGGTTGGAATGCTTTTGGGCAGGTTTTGGGCTATTTAAAAGCTCTTACCTTTAATTCTTTAAAATACTGCGAATTTCTGGCCCAGTCCACTTGGGCAAACAGATTGTGGTCCAAAACTTTGCACAGCAGCTCAAACAGGTCAACTTCCACCTAAACAAATATTAGTGGTTGAAACGTTTGGACACCTAAACTAAATGAACTAACCGAAAAAGTCCCCAATGTTCAATAAGCTCAACTCCATTGGACGCCCTAGACAAATTTTAAAAGCCATACTGGAAAAAGTTTTAAATTAATAGGATGATTATATCTGGCTAAAATTATGTTTAATCATAATGGTACAAAATGACTCATCTTAGCTATGGTACAAAAGTGTTTGAAATTAATCGACAATTTCATCATACAAGAAAAAAAATGTACCAAAAAAGTTTTTAAAAAAGTTTAGGGTCAACACCTCCCCCCCCCCCTTTGTTTTGGAATACTACCTTAGGGACTTAAACAGCTAGACCCAATACTTCAAGATATTTAGTAAGAGAACAGCGTATAGTGTCTAATAAATAATGACGTCATACAACAATACAAATGACCAATGATAGGCCAGTATACATTGTAATTTACCAATGCTAAATTACGTCATGCAATACAAATGTCCAATGCTAGGCCAGTTTACATTGTAATTGACCAATGATAGGCCAGTTTACATTGTAATTGACCAATGATAGGCCAGTTTACATTGTAATTGACCAATGATAGGCCAGTTTACATTGTAATTTACCAATGGTAAATTGTATACTGGCCTATCATTGGTCATTTGTATTGTATGACATCATTTTTTGCTGGACACCAAATGATGTTTCTTAGAAAGGTTTAAGGCTATTTTAAAAGGTGTAGAGAGACAAAATACTAAAGTTTTACAAATAACATTCTTTAAGAATTTGAAATTTAGGAGGGGAGGCTTTACTTGTAAGTAATTCAAGGAGCTGTCTATAAAACCCCTGCAAAATGGGGATAGATGTCACTGCTTTTGGCCTACCTAATCCATTGACGTAGGAAATACCCTATAGCCTATTTTTTCCTAGGAGGTATCTTTCCCCTTTCCCTTCTCTTTCCCTCTACCATGACGTCAATAGAATAGGTAGGCCAACAGCCTTATTTTCCTAGGGCACTAAACACAGCAACATAAAGATTCTTAAGCTGATTCGGTACAACAAAAACAACTCACCTGATTAAATGTCTGACTTTGTAGAAGGCTGTAAAGACTGCTCTGCCACTCCTGATCGTCCAAAGACTTGAGGAACTCGCGGATTTGGTGGGGCACCTTGCCCTGTCCCCCTGAGCCCCCTCCTTGGCTGGTGGCCAGGGGTCCCTGGGGGCAGGCGGTGCTAAGGAGACCCCGTCCCACCAGGGAGGAGGAGGAGCCACCACCACCCCCGCTACTACTCGTACTACACGCTGAATTCATCGAGTAAAATTCCTAAAATAAAACATAAACCTTAAATAAAAAGTTTTAAACTAATTATCTATCTTCTAACTCACTGTCTATCTACTTATCTAACTCTATATATATACTATCTATCTCACTGTCATCTATCTATCTATCTATCATCTATCTATCTATCTATCTATATATCTATCTATCTATCTATATATCTATCTATCTATATATCTATCTACCTTTCTATCTATCTATGATTTTGTCTAAGCAGTTTTCTTTTTATCTATGTATTCATGTCATAATAAGTGATTTATTGACTATTTTTACGGGAGGAGGGGGGGGGGGGGTTTAATAGGCATATCCCCTGAAAAACATAGCCCAATCGGTCCAGCGGTTACCGAGTTCTTAAACTTTAAGCAAACAGACATCGTTCTACTTTGAATTATAGATTATTTTAATTTTAATTTTTATCTAAAGCCTAAAACTATTTTAAGGAGGGTCGGAAAATAGGAAAAAACAAAATAATATATTATTTTAGTTTCATTTTTAAAAGCGAAGCTTTTCTATAATTAGGGTCGGTCTGTCCATCCGTAACGGATAGCTTTCTACGTTAATTTAGGCATGTTAAAATTATCCCATCGATGTAAAACTTTGTATTATTATTCCGTTAACAGTTAGGCACGACTTAGAAAGCGCAGCAACTAAATAATCGTTACTAAAAAGTCCATTTAAAACATGCTGATTTTTAACATTTTGACAAAAATTTTATGATAGGTAATATTATCTTATTTATCTGTTATTTGTAACAATGATTCCTAGAAAAACGAGGTACAATGTTTTAAGCGAAGCATCTATATAATCAATATCTAAAAATTTAGGTATGTCCTTAAACGGAATCCGATTTTTAAGCAATTTTGCAACATAGTTTTTTAATTCTTAATTATCTACGAGTCTTAATGTTCGTTTGTCCTACCATTTCAGAGCTTCGCTTTTATGTTTGTGTCATCCTTGTTTTATTATTTATCCCAGGTATCTAAAGGGATAAGACAATGGCCGAAAAATTGATGTACATCCCCAATGATGAAACTCAAAATTACCCCTTCAGTAAATTAGAACTCAACTTAATAAAACCAATCAATTCATTAAGGTCCCCAAAGTTGTCGGGTCAACAAATAAGAAAACGTTATTATAAAACTTTGGGGACTAGTGTAATAAACATCCCATTGTCCCCTCCCTCCTTGATTATTTATCCAGACCCTTTATCAAAGGATATGAAGAAATAAAAACAAATTTTAAAGTAATAAATAAAATGATTTTGGTTTCTTCTTAAAAAAAAACACAAATAAATTATCCATTTGTTTATCTACAATGTTTTTCATCTGTCCGTCTGTCTGTCTGTCTGTAAGAATCATTTTATGTATCTATCTATCTATTTATATATCCGTCTATCTCTATATATATCTGTCTTTCTGTCTGTTTGTCTATCAGTCTGTCTGTCTGTTTGTCTGTAAGAATCATTTTATGTATCTATCTATCTATTTATATATCTGTCTATCTGTCTGTCTGTCTCTATTTATATCTGTCTTTCTGTCTGTTTGTCTACCAATATATCTATCAGTGTGTCTGTCTGTCTATTAATCATTTTATGTATCTATGAATCAATCCATCTATCTGTATATTTGTTTGTCTGTCTGTAAATTTATCTGTCTTTCTGTTTG
>NC_137274.1:22032836-22042836 GCF_053477335.1 Acartia tonsa
ATACTGGTACCCAAAGTTTTATACTGGTACCCAAAGTTTTATACTGGTACCTAAAGTTTTATATTGGTACCCAAAGTTTTATACTGGTACCCAAAGTTTTATACTGGTACCCAAAGTTTTATACTGGTACCCAAAGTTTTATACTGGTACCCAAAGTTTTATATTGGTACCCAAAGTTTTTTTTCTTAGCAACCAGGGAAATCTATGTTTTATTTAATCACTGCAAATAACCTTAGAGAAATGCAATTTTTTCGCAAACATTTCGTAATAATGAAGGCAGGGATCTAAAGGGATAAGACAATGGCTGATAAATTGATGTACATCTCCAATGATGACACACAAAATTACCCCTTCTGTAGATGAAAATTGGTGGTTGAAACGTGGTTGAACCAACCAATCAAAATTCACTAAAAGTCTCCAAAGATGTTAAGCTAACAAATAAGAATTATAAAACTAGTATAGATTATGATTAGAGGTTTAGATGTTTTGACATTCAACTTATTGAATCAAATAATCAAAATTAAATAAAAGTCCCCAAACATGTTAAGCCAAGGAATAAGAAAACTTTATAATAAAACTTTGGGGACTAGTGTAATAAACAGCCCAATATCCCCCCCCCCCCCTCCCTGGATGAAGGAAAAACGGAAATTTAAAAGGATGCATTAAAAATATTATTATTATACTTAAAGTGTCTGTCTTTATTTAAACAGTAAGACCCAAAGTTTTATTCTGGTACCCAAAATTTGATACTTGTACCCAAAGTTTTATAATGGAACCCAAAGTTTTATACTAGTACCCAAAGTTTTATACTGGTACCCAAAGTTTTATACTAGTACCCAAAGTTTTATACTGGTACCCAAAGTTTTATACTGGTACCCAAAGTTTAATACTGGTACCCAAAGTTTTATACTGGTACCCAAAGTTTTATACTGGTACCCAAAGTTTTATACTGGTACCCAAAGTTTTATACTTTGTTAAAAGTTATAGAGTGGCTGTGCTATTTAAAATGTAAGTCAAGGATAAGTTAGACCGCTATATATAAACAGCTACTTCGGATAGGAAATAGTAGTCTTAAAAAGTATTTAATAGATAAATAGATAGACATATAAATAAATAGATGAATATATAGACCGATAAATTGATAGACAAATAAATATATACAGACAGATAGATATACAGAAAGATAGACAGACAGATAAATAGCAAGATAAATTGATAGATAAATAGACAGACAGAGAGATAGATACATAGATAGACAGATAGATAGACAGATAGATAGACAGACAGATGAATAGATAGACAGATAGACCACCATATAAAAAGCTTCGGATGGAAAAGAGTGATCTCAAAAAGTATTTAAGTTTCAATAAAAATACGGATGACAACATCCATAAAAGTGAAGCTCTGAAACGGTATAACAGGCGAACATTAACTCTTATTAAAGTGTCAAAACTGAATATACAACATAGTAATTTTAAAAAAAAACTTCTAAAACAGTGTCAAAAAAAACCTTCTAAAACAGTGGCTAAAAAGCAGTTTGGCAGCTAATGTTATTAAATAGTAAAGCATTGCCTATATGTAGTTAAAAGAATAAAAATTAGACCTCTACTTTACATAGCCTCTGAGAAAATCTCTTTTTTGTGTGCATAATAGATAGATAGTTAGACACAGAGATAGATAGACAGATAGATAGATAGACAGATGGATAGACAGACAGATGGATAGACAGACAGATAGACAAACAGAAAGATATACAGATAAACAGACAGATAGATAGAAGAATGTTTAACACTGGTACCCAAAGTTTTATACTGGTACCCAAAGTATTACCTGGTGAAGGACTAGAGTCAGGTGACGAGGTGAGAGAGGATACCTCTCTGATCTGTATCTCCTGCTTGATGTTGACCGTTTGGCCGTTGTGCTGCCCAGAGCTACCCACTCCACCTCCGCCCCATTGGACTCCCTAAACAAATTTATAATGTTTTATTATGGTACCCAAAGTTTTAAACTGGTACCCAAAGTTTTTGATGGTACGTAAAGTTTTTTATTAATACCCTAATTTTTATACTGGTACCACAAGTTTATACTGGTACCCAAAGTTTTATACTGGTACCACAATTTTATACTGGTACTTAAAGTTTTATACTGGTACCCAAATTTTTATACTGGTACCACAAGTTTATACTGGTACCCAAAGTTTTATACTGGTACCCAAAGTTTTTCAATGGTACGTAAAGTTTTATACTGGTACCCAAAGTTTTATACAGGTACCCAAAGTTTTATACTAGTACCCAAAGCTTCGCTCCTAGCAGACAGAAAACGTACAAGGCTACTTAAATCAGGAATCTAAAGGGATACAAGACAATGGCCTATAAGCTGATGTAAATATATCCCCAATTATGATACACTAAATTACCAGGTTATTAGATTAAAGTTAGTGGTTTAAACGATTGGACACTCAACTAAATAAACCAACCAAAATTCGTTAAAAGTCCCCAAGGTCAACCTTTTTTTACCAGCCCCACCCCATTGGACGCCCTAGACAATTTATACATGTTAGAATTATTCTATCCATTTAAAACTTTGCATGAGGATTCCTATAACCTTTAGGTATGATTTAGAAAGCGAAGGAACTGTATAATTGTTACTGGAAAGTCAGTACGTCAATTTAAAACATGCTGATTTTTAACATTTTGATAAAAAAATTTTTTTTAGACAATTTAGACATGTTAGAATTGTCCTATCGATTTCAAACTTTTCATGATGATTCCTATGACAGGATTAGGTATTAATTAGAAAGCGGAGCAACTGTATAAATTAATGAACAAACTTATCAGAATTCAATTGAAGTCCCCAAGGTTATTGAGACAACGTTTTTTTTAAACGTTATTATAAAACTTTGGGGACTAGTGCAATAAACATCTGATGTCCCCTTCTTCCATGAGTTCCAAATCTATCCTCATATAAAAGTAACAGGATGTCTGTGTGTCTGTCTGTATGTCTGTGTGTCTGTCTGTACCGAAGGATCTTGATAACCGCTGAACCTATATGGTTCTCCTTTTTTGATAAGGCTTAACATGCATACTCATAGTTTTGTTCTTTCAGACAAAGGTGGTGCAATCATAGGGTTTGTTGTTGAAACTTATATATCTATAATAGTACCCAAACTTATATAATTATAATGGTACCCAAACTTTTGTAATTATAATGGCACCCAAAGTTGTATACTGATACCCACAGTTTTATACTGGTACCCAAAGTTTTATACTGGTACCCAAAGTTTTATACTGGTACCCAAAGTTTTATACTGGTACCCAAAGTTTTATACTGGTACCCAAAAGTTTACCTGGGGACTGTGTGATGATGAGGGTGGATACAGGCTGGCCACACTATTGGTGGGACTGGCCATCATAGAGCTGCCAGGAGCGGATAGCTGCCGCTGCCGAATTACCTGCAACAAAATTTACAACATGAAACAGGAGATTTTCTCGGCTCCTATTAAAGACAGAAGGCTGAAAGTTTATGACGATATTCCCATCATAAAGGAGCATAATTAACTATAAAACATGCATGGCGATAGGACTGCGTTTAAGCAGGTTTTGGGCTGTTTTTTTATTTTTCACACTTTTCCCCATAGCTGCAACATCAAATAACAAGTCAGGGATCTAAAGGGATAAGACAATGGCCGGAAAATTGATGTACATCCCCAATGATAACACACAAAATTACCCCTTTCATAGCGTAAAATTATTGGTTGAAACGTTGAATACTCAAATTTAATAAAAACATCAAAATTTACGTATATCTCCAAAGTTGTTAAGCCATTATAAAACCATTGTAGAAACATTTTCTTATTCGTTGGCTTAACAACTTTGGGGACTTTTACTGAATTATGAATTGTTTGGTTTATTAAGTTGAGTGTCCAAACGTTTCAACTAATAATTGTCATCTACAGAGGGGGAAAAAATTTGTGTATCATCTTTGGGGATGTACATTAATTTATCGGCCATTTAAAGTCCCCAAAGCGGTTAAGCTAACAAATAAGAAAATGCTACTATAAAACTTTGGGGACTAGTGTAATAAACTACCCCAATGTCCCCTCCCTGTTTTTTGCTAATATATGTTTAATAATGGGTAAAAAAATGACCTTCGAGGTATTGAAATAGCAAAAAGATCTCTTTGTGAGAGGTAAAAAAGAGCTTTGTTTCGTAAAAGAGTTACAATTAAATATATCTTTTTATCTATCTATCTATACCTATATATTCATCCATCTATAAATCTATCTATCTATCTATCTATCTCTAGATCTTCATATATGTAATAATAATGTATCTATCTATCTGTCTATCCACTATCTATCTAATTAACTAGCATGTTAACTCACAAACAAAATACATATATATTCAGCCATTAAAGTTTGTTTTTAACATGTTTGCTCTCTTTAGATGTCAAAGTAAAACTAAAGTTAAAAAAGGAAAATTAAATTTAAAGGATTTTTTACAAATATTTTGGAAGATTTTTTGTAAATAATAATTTTTTCTAAAAATATTTATGGATAGAGTTTACTATCTATTTATCAATCTTTCAAATACTTTATCAATGTATCTATCTGTTTGTCTGTTTGTCTGCCTGTCTGGCTATCTATCTATCTATCTATCTATCTATCTATCTATCTATCTATCTATCTATCTATCTATCTATCTATCTATCTATCTATCTATCTATCTATCTATCTATCTATCTATCTATCTATCTATCTATCTATCTATCTATCTATCTATCTATCTATCTATCTATCTATCTATCTATCTATCTATCTATCTATCTATCTATCTATCTATCTATCTATCTATCTATCTATCTATCTATCTATCTATCTATCTATCTATCTATCTATCTATCTATCTATATATCTATCTATCTATCTATCTATCTATCTATCTATCTATCTATCTATCTATCTATCTATCTATCATATCTACTTATCTATGTATCTATCTATCCACCATAGATCACCTGGAATCTGTCTACCTGTAGTTTTCTTGCTCTGTCCCGCTTGTACATGGGTCCGAACTTGTTACGCCCCCCGCGCATTCTGTCGTGACGTACGGCTGAAATAAAAACATGTTTTATAATGTTACACAAAGTTTTATATAATAGTACCCAAAGTTTTATAATGGTACCCAAACTTGTTACGCCCCCCTCTCATCCGGTCATGGCGTACAGCTGAAATAAAAAAAAAACATGTTTTATATACTGGTACCCAAAGTTTTATACTGGTACCCGAAGTTTTATTCTGGTACCCAAAGTTTTATATAGGTAGCCAAAATTTTATACTGGTACCCAAAGCTTCGCTCCTAGCAGACAGAAACTGGCTACTTAAATCAGGAATCAGAAATGGGATAAGACAATGGCCGATAAAGTGATGTGCATCCCTAATGATGGTACACAAAATACCCCTTCATAGATTACTTTTAGGACAAGGACATAGACTGTAAAATTATACTGGTACCCAAAGCTTTATAAAACATGCAAACATTGATTGATTTCATCAAAAAAAGTGGGTAATTTTAATCATCATTAGGGATGTACCTACATCAATTTATCGTTCATTGTCTTATCCCTTAAGATCCCCGCCTCTGTAACCCTTTTTTTTCTTGAAAATTTGGGGATCATTTTTGAGTGATTTACAACTTTAAAGTGACCCGACAAAAAAAAGTAGCAAAACTTTTATACATATGGTGTTTTTATCAATTAATTTCGAAATTTTTGGAGTATAGTCCCTTTCGTGGCAACGCCTCTTAAGGGGCGTTTCATCGTATTTTTACAGTATAGCTTTTGAAAGGTTATTTTAGGTTAGGTTAGGTGATTGCCTTGCAGAGTTAGGCAATTGGCCCCGCAGGGTTAGAGCCCCCAGCAGGGTTTAGAAATAGGATAAAAGCTACTGTGAAAATACGACGAAACGCCCCCTTAAGAGGCGTTGTCACGAAAGGGACTATACCCATTTTTTTTATAGTTATGGGAGTTCCTAATTCGCTTAATATAAATGGATAAGACAATGGACGATAAATTGATATACACACCCCATAATTACCAACAAAATTACCCCTAATGTGTTGATTAAAATTAATTGCAAGTTTGTAACATCCAACAAAGATCTCGGTAACTACACTAAACTCCAATTTTAGACAGCCTTACTGGATGGTTTTAGGCTATTTTATTATTGGATTTTCTGCTATGGGGGAAATTTAATTATCTTGGCTGCTATTGAATATAGAAAGCTGAAATTTTCAGTAAAGATTCTTAAGACATATGCACATCTAGTGTATAAATTACTTTGTCCGTTTGTCCGTCGGTTATGTCTCGCTACTTAACGATGTTGTCATCCTTGTTTTAAGGCAGGAACTTCGCTTTTTAATTTTTGGCTTACCACCCCTCCAACCCCCAAATCCATAAAAATTCTTAAAAGCAAAGCTTTTCTAAATTTAGGGTAGGTAATGGATAGATCTTATTAGAATTGTCCTATTGATTTTAAACTTGGAATAATGATTTCTATTCTTTAGATTACTAGGATAAATTGGCATAATGTAATAAGAAAAGTATCTCTATTTTAAAATCTTGCTTCCTTAAATATAAATGTAAGTATATCAATTTAAAGCATTTTCAAATGTACAATCATAAGATTAAAACCAGTTTTATTAGCCCGTGCCTTCGGCATCTCGGAGCATCTGGTGGCTAAAAAAACTGGTTTTAATCTTAAAATTGTACATTTTATATCCGCGGAAAGCTGTTGTGGGGAAATAACTATTATTTATTTTTTGAATACGTTTTATGATTTTTAAAAGCGAAGCTTTTCTATAATTAGGGTCGATTTTTTTTACTTTTTTAACAACAAATTTTCATGTGATCAAATCATCCGATTGATCAGATTTTGGTATAATAATTCCTGGGACAATAAAGTTTAATGTTATAAGCGAAGCAACTCTGTAATCAAGTCCTAAAAATGTAAGTATTTCCATAATTATTATCCTGTATCAAGCAGTTTTTCAACAAATTCACTTACAATTTTGCTTCGACTCTTATACATTTATATTATGATTATTCAGTTCTGACACTTTACAAATGTTAATGTCCGTTTGTCCTACCGTTTCAGTGCTTCGCTTTTATGGATGTTGTCATTCTTGTTTTAGTATGACTTAGAAAGGGGTTTTAATCCGGTTGAAATTCTAAATTCTAATATTATTCTATTTTTTTTAAAGGTTCTTATATTTAAACTCCTTTTTTTTCAATTATATTATTTAAAATCCCCCGTTTAAAGATTTCTTTTCAAATCCGTATTATAGACAGCTTTTCGCGGACATTATCCGCGGATAGTATTACTGAGAACCGGTTCTAATCCAGCGGATATTAATCGGATTAAGCATACCCGTTTAAAATTTTCTTTTCAAATTTGACTTCCGGTGAAATGTTGGAAAAATATCAAATAACCCTTTTTTAGTACCTAAGCTTAGGGAGGGAGGGGACATTGGGCTGTTTTATACACTAGTCCCCAAAGTTGTATAATAATGTTTTCTTATTCGTTGGCTTTACAGCCTTGAGTACTTGAATATTGAATTTTGATTAGTTGAGTGTCCAAACGTTTCAACCACAAATAGTATTCTAAATAAGGGGTAATTTTTGTGTATCATCATTGGGGATGTACATAATTTTTTTGGCCATTGTCTTATTTACTGCTAGGTATTAATTTATGATTTTAATATTCGTGGAAAATTGTCTGTAATACGATGCCATACATGATTTTTCAGTATGGCTGACTGAACCGGTTCCAATCCAGCGGATATTAATCGGTTTCGAAATTTTAATTTATTTTCTCGTATTCATTCGAATCCGGTGGATAGGAACCGGTTCTCATCCATACGAAAAAACTATGTCTAGCATCGTATTATATCCAGCTTTCTACGAATATAGAAATGTACAATCATAAGATTAAAACTAGTTTTTTTAGCCCCGTCACCTCGGGGCTAAAAAAACTAGTTTTAATCTCATAATTGTACATTCTATATCCGCGGAAAGCCGTTTATAATACGATGCGAGAAATAACTATTATTTTATTTAATTTTAATTTATTTTAATTAAAGTCAAAACCCCTATTCCACAGTTAAGTATTAAAATAAAAGAAAATTAGAAGAAAAAGCAATTCGTTAAGAGTTAGGGTCAAAAAACATTTGGCAATATATGATCCTAGCAAGCGACCCATAAAAGTGCCCCTTTTTCAAACGACCTTGAACGAAACCCCAGGAATCTTAAGGGATAAGACAATAGCCTAAAAATTGATGTATATTCACAAAATTATACCTTCCGTAGATAACAATTAGTGGTTGAAACGTTAAGACACACTTAACTTAACCCATAGTTGTTTAGCCAACAAATAGGAAAACGATATTATTAGTCTTTGGGAGGGACTAGTGTAATAAATATAGCCCAATGTCCCCTTCCTCCCTGTTAAAACTCCCTTTCTTCAAGCTATTTTTTTCAATACTAAACTCCTACTCCCCCCCCTCCCTAAAACAAAATCCCCTTTAATTTACTTTCAAATGTAAAAATAAACATTTCAAATAAAATTTTACCCTAAATTTCAGAAACTCATACAAAATCTAACTTTTGGTCTTAGGAATCATTTAAGAATACGAACAAAACTAAATTAACTTGTTTTGTAAAATAATATATTATAAGATTTATATAATTTTTGTTGGTCCTAAATTAAAAGGACTATTTGGAAATAATCTTATTTTTTATTTTAATATCCAAGGAAAGCTGTCTATAATACGATGCGATAAATAACTACATAAACGTCTAAACCTTTTCCCCACCCAAAAAAAAAAATATATCAGACAGTTTTTTTCCAGCGTAAAATTCTTTTCAAACCAAGGATGACAACATCCATAAGTAGCGAAGCACAAAAAAATCATTATAGGACGATATGATTTATAGAGGTAATTAAAAAGACTATGCGATAAATCTAAATATCTAAAGGGATAAGACAATGGCCAATAAATTGATGTACATGTACATACCCAATGACAATGTTCAAATTACCCCTTCTCTAGATAAAAATTAGTGGTAGAATCGTTAAAACACTCAACTTCATGAAACAACCAATCAAAATGAACTAAAGTCCCCAAAGTTATTAAGCCAACGAATAAGGAAAAACGTTATTATAAAACTTTGGGGACTAGTGTAATAAACATCCCATTGTCCCCTCTCTCTCTCTCTCTGAAAATTAGGTAACTAGTTCTTTTAAACTGATAGACCGACTGAATAAGTTAATTATATACTGAATGCTCTTATTAGTACAAGGTATCTTAAATAGTAGCCGAGAAAATCGTTACAAACGGACAGACGAACAGACAAAGCGAGTTATAGAGTAGCTTCACTACTAAAAAAATAAGAAATTTAAAGAAATGGGTTATATTTTAATTAGAAGAATAGTCATTTATAGCATCGTATTATAGACAGCTTTCCGCGGATTGGATAAAAAATATGAGATTAATTCCAGTTTTTTCCCCCAGAGAGGGAGGTGACATTGGGCCAGAAAATTACACTGGTCCCCAAAGTTTTGTATCTATGTTATCTTTGGGTACTTTTATTGTTTGGTTTTCAAATTAGTTATATCATCATTGGGGATGTATCTTAAATTATAATTCATTGTCTTATCCCTTTAGATCCCTGTTACCTTCCCCCCCCCTCATTTTTTCATCTTAAGAAATGTATTTAAATTCAGGGATCTAAAGGGATAAGACAATGACCGATAAATTGATTTACAACCCCAAAGATGTTACACAAAATTACCCTTGAAACGTACGTTTGTGCACTAAACATAATGAACCAACCAATCAAATACAATATAAAAGTCCACAAAGTTGTTAAGCCAGTGAATAAGAAAACGTTATTATAAAACTTTGGGGACTAGTGTAATAAACAGCCCAATGTCCCCTCCCTC
>NC_137274.1:22047836-22077836 GCF_053477335.1 Acartia tonsa
GATGGATTAATGGGTGGATAGACAGATAGATAGACAGACATGCAAACAGATAGATGGATGAATGGATGTATGGTTAGATGGTTGGATGAATAGATAGACAGACAGACAAACAGATGGAAAGAAAAATAGACAGACAGACAAATATGAATAGATAAATTAATAGATAAATCGAAATCACCTTTGCCTATAATTTATCAACATAAACTCAAAACTTACAGAAAGGATAATTTTATTCGTCATAATTATGAATGTATTGAAATTGTAAAAATAAAATTCAGATAAACTGCGCGTATTATAGACAGTTATTACCGCGGATAGCATGACTGAGAACCGGTTCTAATCCAACGGAAAAGTATCGGATTTTAGAGTTTTTTAACGTTTCGTATTATAGACAGCTTTCCGCGGACATTATCCGCGGATAGTATGACTGAGAACCGGTTCTAATCCAGCGTATATGTATCCGGATTGGGACTTACCTTATCGCCGCACACCGGACAAAGTTCCTCAAATCCTTCCTTGGTGTCGGAGTGGTCGCTCTGGCCTATCATTCCATAGTCCATAGACCCTCCTGAAATAGATATATAGTTAGATAGATAGATAGATAGTTAGATAGATAGATAGATACATAGATAGATAGTTAGATAGATAGATACATAGATAGATAGATAGATAGATAGATAGATAGATAGATAGATAGATAGATAGATAGATAGATAGATAGATAGATAGATAGATAGATAGATAGATAGATAGATAGATAGATAGATAGATAGATAGATAGATAGATAGATAGATAGATAGATAGATAGTTAGATAGTTAGTTAGATAGATAGATAGATAGATAGATAGATAGATAGATAGATAGATAGATAGATAGATATATGAAGATGATTAAAGTCCCTCAACAGATTATGACGTTATATGATAGAATAGCCAATGAGAGGCCAGTATACACTGTAATTGACCAATGGTAAAATTTTAGCTGGCCTCTCATTGGTTATTTTATCGTATGACGTCATAATCTGTGGAGGGACTTTAATCATCTTCTGGATAGATATATTTATTTTATAGATTGATAGATTGATAAATAAAATTGGGATAGATGGATGGATAGATATAGGATGGATGCATAAATAATTAAATAGATAGATATATGTATGTTGATAGATTTATAGGTAGATGGATGGATAATAATATATTGATGGATATAAAGATAGATAAATAGGTGGATAGATTGATATATAGATAGATGCATACAAAATTAAATAGATAGATAAGATATATGTATTTTGATAGATTTATCGATAGATTTTTAAAATCTAATTTGGAAGATTTTTTTACAAATAAATTTTTATCAAAGCGCAAGCCCATACGTCCGTCCGTCCGTAACGGATAGCTTTTAACATTAATTTAGGCATGTTTGAATAATCGACTTTAAACTTTGCATGGTGATTTCTGAAATGATAAGGTCTAATTTAGCAAGCGGATCATTTCTATAATCATTGACAGTAAGTTAGTATCTTTATTGATTCTAAAAATAATAATTTTTTATGCTAAATTTAATCTACTTAAGGGGTTATTTGGTACATCATAATTGGAGGGTGTTTGTAAATAGGTTCATTTTTAAATTAATTAATAAATTTCATTTCAAGTTTCGTTAAATGTAAGTATTAGAAAGTCTATCTGTATGTCGCGCTAACCACTGAACCGATATGGTTCTCCTTCTATAGTAAAGCTTCTCATAGGTCCCGATAATATAAAAAAAACAACATTTTTTTATCAGTTAAAAACTAAATCCGAAAATGCCTCTAGGGGCGTAGCCGCTAATTGTTATATAAAATAATGGATATAGGATATACGTGGATATATTGACAGACGAAAATTTGTCTAAAATTTAAGTTGCTAATATGGACCTAATTTATTGGTCAGTTTGTTCATTCAGTAGCAGGGGAGGTATAAAAAGTGGTATCGTTAATTTAGCAAGCTGAGAGCATTACTTTATCAGAATACATGAAAATCTGGTGCAACGTCCAAGTAATAATATATCCATTTAATAAAAAAAAAATTTTATGGATTTTCACTTCCGAACTTAAAAATTCTTAATAGGATATTTCTATCCGTATTTTAAAATCAATTTCAAACTTTGCATGATGATTCCTATAACAGTTAGGTACGATTTAGAAAGCGTAGCAATTCTATAATCGTTAGAAAGCGTAGCAATTCTACAATCGTTACCAAAATGTCCGTATGTCCATTCAAACTTTTTTTTCAGTTCTGACACTCAACAAGTGTTAAAGTTCTTTAATTCTACCGTTTCAGACCTTCACTTTTTTAGGAAAAAAATATTTTTAAAATCCAAAAATGCATTAAATTTTGATTGTTTTGTGCTTATGAAAATCTACGCTTTAAAAGTTCAGATGCCTATCTTTTAAATCTACCGAGTAAATGCTGTTTTTTTTTGTTAGCAGTCTTATAATATACAGACGGACGGACGGATATAACCTAATTATACAGTAACTGCGCTAATATATATTGAATAGAATGTTTAATAACCTTTTTAAAGGCAAAGCTTTTGTATATATTTATATAGGCATGTTAAAATTGTCTTATCGATTTCAAACTTGGCATGAGAATTCCTGTAACAATTAGGTATAATTAAGAAATCGTTGCATGTATTTTAATATTATGATTTTCAGTCTATAATGGTTATTTAAGCCGAAGGCACGGGCTAACAAAACTGGTTTTAATCTTATATAATTGTACATTTCTATATTTTTAGAAAACTGGGGAATAGTCCCCTTTTGTAACATCGCCCCATAAGGGGCGATTCGTCGTATTTTTAAAATGGCTTTTTATAGGTTATTTTAGGTTAGGTCAGGTTATATTGGGTTAGGTGATTGCCCCATAGGGTTAGGTAATTGGCCCCGCAAGGTTAGAGCCTCCCGCAGGGGCTAGAAATAGGAGAAAAGCTACTGTGAAAAATACGAAGAATCGCCCCATAAGGTGCGATGTTACGAAAGGGACTATACCCGAAAACTGGATATAATACAATGCTATATAATATTTTTTCAGTATGGCTGAGAACTGGAGTTCTAATCCAGCGGATATTAATCGGTTCCAACGCTGCGATACTGCAAAAACAAAAACTAACTCGCAATGGCGACCTTAACACCCTCTTCAGTCTAAATAACATAAACTTGTAATTTATCGTCCATTGTCTTATTCCTGGTACAAAATAATATTCAGATAGACTGCGCGTTTTATAGACAGTTATAACCGCGGATAGAGGGGCTGAGAACCGGTTCTAATCCGGCGGAAATGTATCCGGATTGGGAATTTTCGCACCTGAGAAAAGTGTACACGGATCGGACATAA
The DNA here is from genome assembly GCF_053477335.1 of Acartia tonsa. Classification (NCBI taxonomy): domain Eukaryota; kingdom Metazoa; phylum Arthropoda; class Copepoda; order Calanoida; family Acartiidae; genus Acartia; species Acartia tonsa. Next base: position 22,051,212 of record NC_137274.1, read on the forward strand.
GACTGCTAATATGACTGCTGATCATGCTCGAACCGCCGCCGCCGCCCCCACTCGAACTACTCCCATCCGACGGCAGCTGCTGGTAGTGGCCGCCGCCGCCGCCGGCAGCCGTTATGGCAGCCACCGCTGCCATCGTGTTTGTGTTGACGGTCAATTCTGACATTGTGTTGTTGTTATTATTCGGTGAATGCAACAGCTGATGTTGGGCAACCTGTTGTTGCTGCTGTTGTTGTTGGCTGTGGTGTGCCATGCTGTGCACAGCATTCTGGACTGTTGTGCTGATGTGCTGCAGCTGGCTGTTGGCCGCTGCCGCGGCCGAGATGGACAGCTGGCTGGGGTGGATAGCGGCCATGCTGTCAACGTTCACCTCCATGCCAGCAAGGCTGAAGCCCCCCGAGCTGCTCAACGGTATTTCCATCATTCTTAATTTTTAACAGTTTTTTTAACCCGATTTTTTTTAAAAATTGCGGATTTTTTTTTGGAAAAACCCAATTTTTTATGGATTTTTTTAAATTGCGCGTTTTTAAATATAAATTTCACAACAATTATAAATATATTCACTCTTATTTTTTTTTTATAAAATTTGTATCACGTTAAATAGTTTACATTCTTTTTATATATAAATAATTATTCTAATAAGTTTTTTTTGTCAAAAAAACAAAAAAACAAATGGGATGATGAATTTTGAATTTTCGGCCGAAAGTTTTTGGTGATGGGGGTGAGAATTGATTTCTTAGGTTAGATCTCGATGGGACCTAGTTTAAAAGCATATATTTAATCTTTTTAAAACCTAAGCTTTTCTATAATTAGGGTCGGTCCGTCCTAACAGATATCTTTTTTCGTTAATTTAGGCATGTTAGAATTGTCCTATTGATTTCAAACTTTGCATGGTGGTTCCTGTAGTAGTTAGGTCCGATTTAGAAAGCGTAGCAACTCTATAATCATTATTAGAATGTCCGTACGTCCATTTTAAACATGTCGATTGTTTTACTTTTTTAACAACATTTTCTAATTTTTTAAATTTAAATTTAAATCCCAAAAGATAAGACAATGAAAGATAAATTAAGATATACTGACAATGATGATACACCAAATAACCCATTTACATGCATATATATATATATATATATATATATATATATATATATATATATATAGATGCTGTGAGTATTGGTGCAAAAAATATGACGTAACAAAAAAAATTAGCCAATGAGAGGCTGTTATTGACCAATGGTAAAATTTATAGTGGACTCTCATTGGCTAATTTTTTTTGTTACGTCATATTTTTTGCACCAATACTCACAGCATCATTTTTATATAAACATTGAATACCAAAAATATCCGCCGTTTATCTTATATAGAGAAAGTTCTATATCCCACACAGAGCTATGGACAAACGGACAGACAGACAAAGTGAATTATAGAGTAGCTTCGCTACTAAAAAACCCTCCAGGTTTCTTATTTGCAGTCTCAGCTACTATAAATACCATTCCAGCTGATTTTTACTATAGTACGGCAGTAGAAAATTACAGAGAGAAAGATAGTCAATGGGCTGTTTATTATACTAGTCCCTAAAGTTTTATAATAATGCTTTCTTATTCGTTGGCTCAACAACATTGGGGACTTTAGTTAATTTGTATTTGATTGTTGGTATATTCAGTTTCCAAACGTTTCACCACTAATTGAAATCTACAGAAGGAGTAATTTTGTGTAGGTATTATCATTGGAGTTTCATTTTTTTAGTTCTGAGGGAAAATGCTTAAAATCAGGTTTGGGTAACCATGAACTTATTTTAAATATGTCAGAGGTACCCAAAGTTTTATAAACATGTTATCTTATTCATTAGAAACTTTTGTTACTTTTAATTTAATTTTGATTGGTTGGTTCCAAACTAGAATTGTCAAAACATCATTGGGAATGTACACAAATCATATATCTTATCCCTTAAGATCCCTGATATTAGGTAAGAAAGGAAACGAGAATGACAGGGTAATTTTGTATTATCATCATTGGGAATGTACACAAATCAGTTGTTCATTGTCTTATCCCTTAAGATCGCTGATATTAAGTAAGAAAGGAAACGAGAATGACAGGGTAATTTTGTATTATCATCATGGGGAATGTACAAAAATCAGTTCTCTATTGTCCTTAAGGTACATAATATTTGGAAGTAAGAAAGGAAACGAGAATGTTGTTATTCGCCCAACTCAACCGTAAGGGAAATTATTCTAAGGGAATTCTGCCAAAATAAAGGCATTGTATTTTATAAAAAAAAAAATTTAAAAAAATAGCTGCTACGCCCCCTAGAGCCTCTAGGGGCACTTGAGGCGGGGAACCCTCCCCAGAAATAGTTATAAACCTTCCCAGGACCTGTAAGAAGCTTCACTGTAAAGGAGAACAATATCGGTTCAGCGGTTAGCGAGATCTTTCGCTACAGACAAAAAAAAAAGCTTACTACTTTATATAAAAGTTAATAATTTCCAGTATGGCTTTGAAAAACCGATTAATATCCGGTGGATAAGAAACCGGTTCTCAGCCATACTGAAAAATCATGTATAGCATTTTTCACAAATATTAAAATTAAAAGCATTATATTAATACCAGTTTTGTTAGCCTAGGCCTTTGGACCCTCGGAGCTAACAAAACTGGTTTATTTCTTATATTTTTCATTTTTATATCAGTGGAAAGCTGTTTATAATACGATGCGATAAATAACTATAATAATATCCTTAAAATAAAGTAACAGGATCTGCGTTTGTCTACTAGAGGCCTCTAGGGGCGTAGCCGATTGAATCATATAAAGTAGTAAGGTTACTTTCTTTTAAAGATAAAGATTTCGAAAACTGCTGGTTCTTTAGGACTTGACTTTTTAATGAAGTTTTATATTAGTCTTTGAAAGGTTTTAGGCTATTTTCCTGACCTCCTATGCCCTCCCCTAGAGTCAAGTTATTTTAAGCATTAAGATGTATGTGTGTGTGTGTGTGTGTGTGTGTGTGTGTGTGTGTGTGTGTGTGTGTGTGTGTGTGTGTGTGTGTGTGTGTGTGTGTGTGTGTGTGTATGTGTGTGTGTGTGTGTGTGTGTGTTTGTGTGTGTGTGTGTGTGTGTGTTTGTGTGTGTGTGTGTGTGTGTGTGTTCAGCTATATCTCATTAACGGCTAGACAATTTTCAATTAGCGTCGATCTAGGGCAGGATTTAGACTATTTATCGTATAAGGTATAATCCCATATAGGATATAGGGGAATATAAATTAAGATAGTCCCCAAAGTATTACAAACACGTTTGTCTAAACACTTTGGGTACTTTTTTTCAACAAATAATATCAAATTATAGAGGTGATAATTTTGTTTTACTTCATTGGTGAAATTTATTAATCTAACGTCCAAAGTCTTATTTCAAATTATGATAATAGTTATTTTTTGCATCGTATTATAAACAGCTTTCCGCGGATATATAGAATGTATGATTATAAGATTAAAACCAGTTTTTTTAGCCCCGAGGTGCCGAAGGCACGGGCTAAAAAACTGATTTTAATCTTATGATTGTACATTTTTATATTCGTAGAAAGCTGTATATAATACAATGCTAGACATAGTTTTTTTCGTATGGATGAGAACCGGTTCCTATCCACCGGATTCAAATGAATACGAGAAACAAAATTTACCCCTTTCTTTAAACTAAAATCATTGGTGGAAGCGTTTGGACACTGCTACATAGTTTATACCAACTTATCAAGATTTCATAAAAGTCCCCAATGTTTAACTAGCCAACGAATAAGATTATAAAGTTTGGGGACCAGCTAAATCAACAATATAATATCAAAGAATCTAAAGGGATAAGACAATGAACGATAAATTAATGTACATCCCCAACGATGATACACAAAATTACCCCCTCGTCTGTAGATTACAATTAGTGATTGTGAAACGTTAGGACACTCAACTTAATGAGCAAACAATCAAATTCAATTTTAAAATAAAAGTTATTACCTAGTTAGCTTTTTTCGTTAATTTAGGCATGTTAGAATTGTCCTATCGATTTCAAACTATGCATAGTGATTCCTGTAGTAGTTAAGTACGATTAAGAAAGCGTAGCAACTCTATAATCATTACCAGAATGTCCGTACGTCCGTTTTAAAAATGTTGATTTTTTGACTTTTTTAACAACAAATTTATATGTGATCTAATTATCCGATTGATCTGATTTTTGGTATACTGATTCCAGGGACAACAAAGTACAATATTAAAAGAGAAGCAACTCTATAATCAAGTCCTAAAAATGTAAGTATGTCCATAATAGTTAGTTGTATATTTTTTCTATAATAAATATCTTAATTTCCTGAATTACTGTTAGTTTTATTATTGTCGAAACTAGGTAATCAAGTCATAAGCCGCTGTCACAATTAAAAGTAACTAACAGGATATCTGTCTATCTTTCAATATGTCTATCTGTTTATCTGTTTATCTGTCTTTCTGTCTAACTGTCTATCTGTCAATCTATCTTTCTGTATTTATATCATTATTTATATCTGTCTATCTATCTGTCTTACTGTCTGTCTTTCTGTCTGTCTTTCTGTCTGTCTATCTGTCTTTCTGTCTATCTGTCTTACTGTCTATCTGTTTATCTGTCTATCTATCTGTCTGTCTATCTGTCTGTCTGTCTATCTGTCTTTATGTCTGTCTGTCTGTCCGTCCGTCTGTCTATCTGTGTGTAGCATAAGATCTCGCTAACCACTGAACCGATAGGGTTCTCCTTTACAGTAAAGTTTTTTATAGATCAAGGTAAGGTTAATAAATATTTTAGGGGAAATCACCACTAGAAAATAATTAACTCCCCCCCCCCCCCCCCCACCATAAAAATGTCTTTTTTACTTTTTCTTTCAAAAACTAAAATTGAAAATATAGGGGAGCTTGAAAGCTTTTTAAATGTGTCAGAGAGGATTTATGCCTTTTTTTCTTAACCTCCTTTAGAGGCTAGGGACAAATCAACTAGTTATTAATAGCCTAAAACCAGATAAAGACATTAAAACAATAAAAAAAATAGCCTAAAACCATCCTAAAATTTATGCGAAGCTTCCTCTAAAATGGCAAAGGCAATCAAAATTCGGCGAAAAATAATATCTTGGCTCCTATTAAAGATAAATGGCGATTTTTCGTGAAGCTTCATATGACCTATTAATCTATTTCTAAAGCTATACGGCTGATTTTATTATTGTAGATTCTTCTGAATGATTCTTATTTGAAGAGGTATACAATTTTATACATTTTTATATCCACGGAAAACGCTACTAGTTTTGCCCTTAGACTCTAGAGACATGTAGGGGGGGGGGTGTAACCACCCCCTTTGCAGAGATAAGGGATAAGACAATGAACAAATGATAACTAACAAAATCACCCCTTTGTAAATTTTGTACATTTCATTCCGACACGCTTTTTGTAATGCAAACTAATAAGGTAATTATTTTAAAACCTTGGGTACCGGAATAGATTTATAAAACCTTGGGTACCAGAATAGATTAAAGTTCTCCCATTGCATTTGTTGGCTAAACAACTCTTTGGGTGATTTTAATAAAATCTGATTAATTGATACAAAACTTATAGTGTCCAAACAGATGTACATATAGACATAGAGCCAGACACAAAATGACACACATATAGAAATATGAACACACAGACAGACATACAGACAGATAGATAAACAGACATACAGACAGATAGATAGATATACAGACATACAGACAGACAGATAGATAGACAGACATACAGACAGACAGATAGATAGACAGACATACAGACAGACAGATAGATAGACAGACAAACAAACAGACAGATAGATAGACAGACAAACAAACAGACAGACAGATAGACAGACAAACAAACAGACAGACATATAGATTGACAGATAGACAGACAAACAGAGAGACAGACAGATAGATAGACAAATTATTTTAATATACAGAAAGGGTAATTTTGTCGATGATAACAATGCAATGGGGATGTATTTGTAATTGTAATCTACAGAAGGGGTAATTTTGTATATGATCATTGGGGATGTATTTCAATTCAACGTCCATTGTCTTATCCCTTGCGTAGAGTTTTTGTGTGTTTGTTAAAATCTCGCCAACCACTGGATCCGATTGAGTCCTCCTTTTTTAATATAGATCCCTAAATTAATGGTTTTAAGCTGTTTTATTTCCAAATTACTGTCTTTTAGATGGTTTTCGGCTATTTTTCGTCTCCCTTAGAATAAAATAAAACAAAGGGATCTAAAGGGATAAGACAATGGCTGATAAATTGATGTACATCTCCAATTATGAAAAACAAAAAGGTACTTCTTTTTTGTACAACCCAATAAACAAAAGTCCCCAAAGTTTTTAAGCCAGGGTCGCTAACAGTGATCTAAAGGGATACGACAATGGCTGATAAATTGATGTACATCCCCATTTATGAGCAACAAAATTACCCTATATGTATAATAGAGGTGAAAAAGGTTGGCTACTGCTTTTTTTTGGTACAACCCCAATAAACATATAACAAAAGTCCCCAAAGTTTTTAAGCTTAAAATAATTTATAGCCCAATGTCCCCCCCCCCTCCCTTACAGGGATCTAAAGGGATAAGACAATGGCGCTGATATATTGATGTACATCCCCAATGATGATACACAAAATTATCCCTTATGTAGATTACAATTAATGGTTAATCCGTATGTATACTTAATGAACTAACCAATCAAAAAGTCCCCAAAGTTTTTAAGTCAAAAAATAAGAAAATGCTAAAATAAAACTTTGGGGACTAGTGTAACAAACAGCCCAATGTCCCCCCCCCCTCCCTTACAAGGATCTAAAGGGATAAGACAATGGTTGATAAATTGATGTACATCCCCAATGATGATACACAATATTATCCCTTCTGTAGATTAGAATTAATGGTTAAAATGATACTCAACTTAATGAACCAACCAATCAAAAAGTCCCCAAAGTTTTTAAGCCAACGAATAAGAAAACGTTATAATAAAACTTTGGGGACTAGTATAATAATCAACCCAATGTCCCCTCCCTCCCTTACAGGGATCTAAAGGGATAAGACAATGGCTGATAAATTGATGTACATCCCCAATGATGATACACAAAAGTATCCCTTCTGTACATTACAATTAATGGTTAATCCGTATATATACTTAATGAACCAACCAATCAAAAAGTCCCCAAAGTTTTTAAGCCAACGAATAAGAAAACGATATAATAAAACTTTGGGGACTAGTGTAATAATCATCCCAATGTCCCCTCACTCCCAGATACAAAAAAAAAAGCAGGGTAATTTATGTCTATCGTATAAGGGTAGTAAAATTATAATTTTATTACATTACCTATACTCAACTTAATGAACCAACCAATCAAAAAGTTTTTAGGTCAAAGAATGAGGAAATGCTATAATAAAACTTTGGGGACTAGTGTAATAAAAAAAAACAGGGTAAATTATGTCTATCGTATAAGGTTAGTAAAAAAATATAATATATGCTTTCCTCGCGTGGTTATTATTATAATAAAAATTAATAAAATAAACAAAATTCACTGTTTCAATATTCATAATATATCATCCAATCATCAAATATCACTTGATATTATTTTCCACGGAAAATAATATATTTTTATCTATATATGATAAGTGGAGCACCATGGTATAGTTATATTTAACATATATGTATGTATATATATATGGAGAAATTTTTCACAACTTTCACTTACAGTCTACAGAAAGTACAGGGGTGTGTGTGTGTGTGTGTGTGTGTGTATTCACACACGAATATCTGCACCACTCACTAGGATAAAGTCTTATAAACTAAAGACTAAAGTCTGTGTATTCTACTTTCACTAGTATAGATAGTCCTCCCTCCTCCCTCCTCCCTCCTCCCTCCTCCCTCCTCCCTCTTCCCTTCCCTGAACTAAAATCACTCTCACTAACAACTTGCAGTCACCCCTCTTCCCCTCCCTCTTCTTCCCCCGCAAGCATGTGGGGTGGGGGTTGTCTCATATAACAACCCGCAAAAAATTTATTCAAAATTTTTTACAATTTTTGTAGTATTATGGCTTAGAAATCGATTAATGTCCGCATTAAAGACAATTTTCCACAAATATTAAAAAGAAAACTGGTCTTAATCTTACAATTTTTCATTTTAGTATATTTATTCATTCATTTTAGTATTTTTCATTTTAATATCCGCAGAAAGCTGTCTATAACACAATGTGATGAATAACTATTAATTTTTTTGTAGTATTGCTCTATGAATCTATAATAGTTATTTATCGCATGGTATTATATAGACAGCTTGCAGCGTTATATTAAAATTAAAAATCATAAGATGAAAATGGGTTTTGTTAGCCCTAAGAGGTCTGTAATGCTATACATAATTTTTAAGTATGGCTTTGACAAATATCAACGTCCACTGGATTAGAACCAGTTCTAATACTATAAAAACATGTATAGAGCATCAATTTGCAGACAATTTTCCACACATCATAAAATAAAGATCATAACAAATACCAATTTCTTAGTTCTAGCCTTTTGGCTCCAGGGCTATAAAAACTTTGTTTAATCTTTTAATTTTTCATTTTAATATCCGCGGAAAGCTGTCTATATTACAATGCGATAATGCTTGTCCTATTATATAATGAATTTTATCATTTTTTTCTCGCTAATCGCCGAAATGATATGGTTCTCTTTTACAATTAATCTTCTTATGGGTTTAGGAAAGGGTTTTAACTAATTTTGGGGAGGGTATCTCCTACATTAATTGCCCCTAGAGGCTTCTAGTATATTATTAACTATAAACGTCAATTATTTATTGAAACTTAATTTGCGGTATAGTCACTAAAAATGCGCTAAAATTGGCAAAATGCGCGAAAATATAAAAAAAAAAGTCAAAAACGCGCCAAACACAATGTTACCACAGTTGCTCTGCCGCCGTAGACATTTTGTATGGCCGTGTTATCATGATTGGTTGGTTTATGTTAGTCTACCATTGTCTTATCCCTTTAGATCCCTTATAAAAAAATGCACTAAAAACATGAAAAAAATCCTCCCAACTAAAAAGACAAAAATGCGCCAAACAATATATTACCAGTTGCTCTCCCGCCGCGGATTTTTGTATGGCCGGGTTATCATGATGCGGGGTGGGGGAGGGGAGGGGGGCTGATAGTTTATACGAGCCGGTATTTGACCTACTTTCATTTAGTGTGCTGCAATACACCCCTGCCTACCCCGCTTATGACACACCAAACACAACCCCCCATTTTTCCCTTTCACTTACTTACATTTGCCTACATAGTTTCCTCCTTTCCCCTTAGTTAATACTCCGAGCCTTCTTTTTTTGTGGATCTTGCTATGGGGAAATTTATACACCCCCCCCCCTCCGTCCGTCTTATTTGAACTATAAAGTATTTTCTCCTCTATCTTTCGTTTTCTGTGTCTCCCTCTCTTTTTTCAACTCTCTCGCCCTCTCTCTCTCTCTCTCTCTCTGTAATGTTTAAAGTTGCAAGAATTCTCTCTCTCTCTGTCTCTCTCTCTCTCTCTGTCTCTCTGTCTCTCTCTCTCTCTCAATCTCTCTCTCTCTCTCTCTCTCTGTCTCTCTCTCTCTCAATCTCTCTCTCTCTCAATCTCTCTCTCTCTCTCTCTCTCTCTCAATCTCTCTCTCTCTCTATCTCTCTCTCTCTCTCTGTCTCTCTCTCTCTCTCTCTCTCTCTCTCAATATCTCTCTCTCTCTCTCTCTCTCAATATTACCTAATACAAGCAGGCTTCTAACATAGTATAGTATAGTAAGCCTTCAACTCCGTAAGAATATCAGAGAGAGAGAGGGGACAATGGGCTGTTTATTACACAAAGTCCCCAAAGTTTTATAATAACATTTTCTTATTCGTTGTCTTAACAACATTGGGGACTATTGTTTAATTTAGAATGGTTATTTTATTAAGTTAAGTGTCTAAAGATTTCAACCACTAAATTTAATCTACAGAAGGGATAATCTTGTGTATCATCATTGGGTATGTACATCAATCTATCGGTCATTGTCTTATCCCTTTAGATCCCTGATATAATTTAGTAACACTAAACGGAATTTGTGGCTAACCTGTAGGATATCCCAACTCTAGGAATATAAAAGATGACACATTTTTAAATTTCAGAATTATAGAAATTGCTGCTATTAACGGATCTAAATATATGTCTGTTTGTTTGTCTGTTTGTCTATCTATCTATTTGTATGTCTATCTATCTATATGAATGTCTGTCTATCTGTATGTCTGTCTCTATGTATGTATGTCTATCTATCTTTATGAATGTCTGTCTATATGTGTGTCTATCTGTATGTTTGTATATCTGTATGTGTGTCTATCTATATGTTTGTATGTCTATCTATCATATGTATGTATGTCTGTCTATTTGTATGTTTGTTTGTCTGTATGTCTGAAATGTATGTCTATCTATCTATATGAATGTCTGTCTATCTGTATGTCTGTCTGTATGTCTACCTATCTTCTGTATGTATATCTATATGTCTGTCTGTTTGTATGTTTGTCTGTCTGTATGTCTGTCTATATGTACGTATGTCTATCTATCTTTATAAATGTCTGTCTATATGTGTTTGTCTGTTTGTCTGTCTATATGTTTGTATGTCTATCTGTATGTCTGTATGTACGCCTGTCTGTGTGTTTGTCTGTATGTCTGTCTGTGTGTTTATCTGTCTATCTGTATGTATGTCTATATATATGTCTGTTTGTCTGTCTATTTATTTGTATGTCTATCCGTCATTCTGTGTCTATCTGTCATTATGTGTCTATCTCTATCTCTGTCTGTCCATCTGTTTGTCTGTATGTATGTCTGTTCATCTATTCGTCTTTTTATCTGTCTGTACATTTTCTTGTCTATCTGTTTGTAAGTTTATATTAAAGTAACAGGATGTCTATCAGTCTATGTGTCTATATTTAGCTCATAATCTTGCTAACCACTGAACCGGTTTGGTAAAGCCACGCATAATTGGTTCAATTAACATATCTATAGTATAGATGTATATACAGACAACTACCTCCCTTCCTTTTTCAAATACCTCTTTCGTCTGCTTTTAAATTATTTTCTGGTACTAGGCTGTGTTAATATAAGCAACACTATTGGTCGATGTACAATGACCCAATAGAAAGGTTGCACAAGATGGTTGCGATGGGGAGATACAGTTATTTAACCCTTTCTCCCTCTAGTCTTTTACTCAAATGTTTAATCTAACGGAAAATTATTATTTCGGAAATTCAAAGTTATTTCACCCCTTAGAAAAAGACTTATAATTGTAAAAGATTTTCCAGTATGGCTTTGGAAACCGATTAATTTATCCGCTGGGTTAGAACCGGTTCTCAGCCATACGGAAAAATCATGTATTTGGATTATAGATAGCTTTCTACGAATATAAAAATGTACAATTATAAGATTAAAACCAGTGTTTTTTTAGCCGATGCGATAAATAACTATTCCAGTATGGCTTTGAAACCGATTAATATAACCGCTGGATTAGAACCGGTTCTCCGCCATAATGAATTTTTTTTTATATTTCCAACAATAATAGGATGGTTTAAAGCTATTTCAAGTCCTTAGAATGGTTTTAGGCTATTTTACTTCTTTAAGTAATTAGATGTACTAATTTACGTAAATAAAGCATTCAAAAACAAATAAATAAATAAATATTTTTAAGGGGTTTTAGACTATTTAATTATATATTTTGGTATAATTTCGGCTAACCTATTTTATTTATTTAAAGAAAGTTAACTTTTTGAATATATAATATCTAAACTGGTAAGGCCTTTTCTACAGTTAGGGTGAGTCCGTAACGCATAGATCTCATTGTTAAATCTAAATTGGCATAATGATTCCTTTATATGTTAGACATAATTTAACTCTATAACCAATAACCTATAATCAATAATAATTATTCATTGCATCGTGTTATAAACAGATTTCCGCGGATATAAAAATGTACAATTATAAAACTTAAACCAGTTTTGTTAACCGGGTCTTTTGTTTAAAACTTGTTTAAATCTTGTATTTTTCATTTCAATATCCGCGGAAAGCTGTCTGTAATACGATGCGATAAATAATTTTGCCAATTTTCTATCCATTTGAGTGTTTAAACGTTACAACCACTAATTTTATCCTACATAAGGGATAATTTTGTGTATCATCATTCGGGGATGTACATCAATTTATCTGCCATTGTCTTATCCCTTTAGAATCCTGCAGGCAAGCAGAGAGTAATAAATTTATAGATTAGACAATGAATTTTGATTGGTTGGTTTATTCAGTTCAGTGTTTAATCGTTTCAACCACTAATTTAACCTACATAAGGAGTAATTTTGTTTCAACCACTAATTTAACCTACATAAGGGATAATTTTGTGTATCATCATTGGGGGATGTACATCAATTTATCGGCCATTGTCTTATCCCTTTAGATCCCTAAGTTTTATGTATTTATTTAACGCTTCGTATTATAGACAACTTTCCGCGGACATTATCCGCGGACAGTCTTACTAAAAACCGGTTCTAATCCAGCGGATATTAATCGAATTAAGAAGCCATAGCAAGCAGAGAGTACTAGTGAAACTGAAAGTGAGTTTTCTGGGTTCTAAGAAAATTTTTTCCTAAAAATAACAACAAAATTTAAGCGTAATTCTATACTGTTATAATAACCTAAAAAAATACATGGAATCTCCAAGAAGAGAGAGAGAGAAAGAGAGAGAGATAGGTAGAGAGAGAGAGAGAGAGAGAGAGAGAGAGATAGATAGAGGGAGAGAGAGAGAGAGAGAGAGAGAGAGAGAGAGAGAGAGAGAGAGAGAAAGAGAGAGAGAGAGAGAGAAAAAAAAGAGAGAGAGAGAGGGAGGGGACATTGGGCTGTTTCTTTAACACTAGTCCCCAAAGTTTTATAATTACGTTTTCTTATTCGTTGGCTTATCAACTTGGGGGACTTAATGGTTTGTTCTTTAACATGAGTGTCCAAACGTTTCAACCACTAATTCAACAGAAGGGATAATTTTGTGTGTTGTCATTGGGGATGTACATCAATTTATCGGAATATTTATCAAGATTTCTGAATAGATGTAGTTTAATAAATTTAATAGATTTGACGAAAAATTAAAGTTTTCTTACATGACAGACAAACTGTTACAAACAGACAGACAGACAGACAGACAAACAGACAGACAAACGGTAAATTTTATATACAACTAGCGGCTACGCCCCCTAGAGGCCTCTAGGGGCACTTGAAAAAATAAAATAATAATTTTTTTTTGGGGGCGGGGATTTTTTTTCTAGGGGCGATTTCTCTTTGGAGGGTGGTGGTACCCTCATCCAACATAGGTATAAACCTTCCCGGGACCTATGAGAAGCTACCCTATTGAGGAGAACCCGATCGGTTCAGCGGTTAGCGAGATCCTTCGGTACAGACAAACACATCCTTTTACTTAATTTATTATAAGTATTTTATTTTTGGTAAGTGAAATCTTAACTAAACATGGATGACAACATCCATAAAAGCGAAGCACAGACAGAGTAAATTAAATAGAATAGTTATTTATCGCATCGTATCGTAGTCAGTTTTCCGCGGATATCAAAATGAAAAAAAATTATAAGGTAAAAACAAGTTTTGTTAGCGAGGCCCGGGCTAACAAAACTGGTATCTTTAATTTTAATATTCTCAGAAAATTGTCTGTAATACGATGTGCTATATATGATTTTTCAGTATGCGCTAAAAGAACCGGTTCTAATCCAGCGGATATTAATCAGTTTCGAAGCCATACTGAAAATATATTTCTCCTTGTATGTGTTTTTATTATCGTATCGTATTATAGACAGCTTTCCGCGAATATTATCGGATAGTATGACTGAAAACCGGTTTTAATCCAACGGAAATTAATCGGTTTCGAAGCCATACTCAGTGGTGAAAGTAGAATTGTAAGAAAGGGAAAACCTAGATAGATAGATAGATGGTGAAAGAGAGAGAGAGCGAGAGAGAGAGAGAGAGAGAGAGAGAGAGAGGGAAAGATTACGACATAGCCAACTTTCACACAACTCACACACACACACACACACACAAAAACATACATACACACACACATACACACACACACACACACACTCACACACACACACACAAAATCAAACAGTTTAATGAATATTCAAATAATTCAAAATATTCTAAGCTATAGGTATACACCTTAAGGGGGAAAGCAGTACGGCTTTGAAACCGATTAATATCCGCTGGATTAGAACCGGTTCTCGGCCATACTGAATTCTGTACAGCATCGTATTACAGACAATTTTCCACAAATAAAAAAATAAAAAACATAATATCAATACTTCGGCATCTCGCGGCTAACAAAACTGGTTTTAATCTTTTTTTTTAAATTTAATATCCGCGAATGCCGAATATGTCTTTTCCCAAAAAATATAATAACGCGTGTAAAGCTACTCTATAATTCCAAATGTCCATACGTCCGTTACACATAAAGTGAGGAAAATATGATTTTCTCGACTCCTATTCAAGATAGAAGGCTAAAACTTCTTGTCAACATTCCCATTATTATGGAGCTTAATTAACCAGGGAGGGAGGGAACATTATTAAACTGTTATTAAACTAGTCCCCAATGTTTTACAATAACGTTTTCTTATTCTTTAGCTCACAAACTTTGGGGACTTTTTAATTTTAATTGGTTTATTCATTAAGTTGAGTGTCTAAACTTTTCAACAACTGATTGTAATCTACAGAAAGGGTTAATTTTGTTTATTATCATCACGGATTTGTATCAATTTATCGGCCATTGTCTTATCCCTTTAGATCCTTGATAATTTACTATAAAAGATTTGATTCATTATTCACTTTGTGTTAATCTGAAGAATCTTTAGAAAATCTAACGGTTACGCCCCTAGAGGCCTCTAGGGACACTGGAACAAGTCTCTTCGGTATGTTTGTCAATCTATCTATCTATCTATCTATCTGTCTATTTGTCAGTCTTTATGTCTGTCTATCTGTCTATCTAGCAGTCTATCTATCTGTTTATCTATCTGTCTATCTATCTTTCTATTTATCTGTCTATATATCTGTCTATCTATCTGTCTATCTCTTTGTCTATCTATCTGTCTATAAATATGTCTGTCTATCTGTCTGTCTATCTATATGTCTGTCTTCTTGTCTGTCTCTCTGTCTGTCTATTTATCTGTCTATCTGTCTGTCTATCTATCTGTCTATCTCCTTGTCTATCTATCTGTCTATATATCTGTCTGTCTATTTGTCAGTCTTTATGTCTGTCTATATGTCTATCTAGCTGTCTATCTATCTATATGTCTGTCTTTTTGTCTGTCTATCTGTCTGTCTATCTCTTTGTCTATCTATCTGTCTATATATCTGTCTGTCTATCTATATGTCTGTCTTTATGTCTGTCTGTCTGTCTATCTATCTGTCTATCTGTCTGTCTATTTATCTGGCTATCTATTTGTTTGTCAACCTATCTATCTGTCTATCATTTTTTTGAGAGGGATTGCGTTGTATTTTTCTAGGGGCTCACTCTCCAAATATGCATGGGCCAATAAAAAGCTTCGCTGTAAAGGAGAACCATACTGGTTCAGCGGTTAAAAAGATCAAAAGCTACATATAGACACATAGACAGATAGATATCCAGTTACTTTGATATAAGAATAAAGATACAAACAGACAGACAAGAAAATGTATAGACAAACAGATGGACAGACAGACATACGTACAGACAGACACAAATAGACTGACATACAGTTAGGTTAGGTGATTGTCCCGCAGGGTTAGAGCCCCCCGCAGAGGCTAGAAATTTGAGAAAAGTTCTATTTATCTATCTATCTATCTATCTATCTATCTATCTATCTATCTATCTATCTATCTATCTATCTATTTATCTATCTATCTATCTATCTATCTATCTATCTATCTATCTATCTATCTATCTATCTATCTATCTATCTTCTATAAGTTGCTGTGAAAATATGACGAAACCCGCAACTTCGTTTCCTTTATATGACCCAAATCTTTTATAAACAGAAAGGTTTCGTGAGAATATTATTTTATATTTTTAAAATCATATTAGAGGTTGCGTGATTTTATTTATAAATTCAGGAATCTAAAGGGATAAGACAATGGGCGATAAATTGATGTACATTCCCAATGATGATGAACCAATATAGGAAAACAGGGTACAAACAATTTTTCGTATTTTAAATTTAAAAAGAAAAAGTAAAAAGTATTTTTTTTTAGGGGTGGGGGGGTATTTTTCATTTTTTGGGGGGTTGGGGGTGTCCCACCACCCTAAAAAAATAGCTTAAAACCATCACAGGACCAGAAGGTATATTCCCTCAAGAGTATAGAGCCATATCGGTTCAGTGGTTACTGAGATCTTAAGCTTCAGACGGACAGACAAACATTGTTCTACTTTGTATTATAAACTAGCGGCTGCGCCACTAACATATAGGAGCTCTATATTCTTAGGGTCATGCATATGCAGAAAATAGCCTAAAACCACCCTAGGATCTATGTGACGCTTCCCTGTAAAGGAGAAAACAATCGCTTCAATAATGATTAATATATTAAGCTTTAGACAAAAAAAACTCACTTTTTTATATAATAGGATAGAATATTCGTTTCAATAATTTCATATAATTTTAGAACATTTTTTCCATTTTTGTTGGAAGATTTTTTTTCAGTATGGCTTCGAAACCGATTAATATCCCGGATTAAAACCGGATTGTACTGAAAAATTATGTATAGCATCGTATTACACACAATTTTCCACGAATGTTAAAATAAAAATCATAAAATTAATACCAGTTGTTAGCCGGGGCCTTTGGCCCCTCGAGGCTAACAAAACTAGGTTTTAAACTTATAATTTTCTACTTTAATGTCTGCGGAAAGCTGTCTATAATACTAATACTATTGCGATAAATAACTATAATATGAACTGAAATATAATTTAACAAGAAAGACAACATCCATAAGTAGCGAAGCTTAAAAATTATGGATGGACATACGACGGGAAGAAATGAACTATAGAGCAGTGTAATATAAATAAAAGATTAAATAAAATAAATCACGAAACCTTTTATGATTTATAATGTGAAAATCTAGGAATCGATCTAGCACCACAACAAATAAGTAAATCTTAATTAAACTTTGTGTAAATATGTAAAATGTGAACTTATTTAATCCCTGAAATTTTCAGCCTTCTGTCTTCAATAAGAGTCGAGAAAATCATGAAAACTTAAAAATCTAGGAATCGATCTAGCACCCCAATTAATTGACATATCTTAATGAAACTATGAATTGTTAAAATATGAAGAATGTGAACTTATTTAATCCCTGAAAATTTCAGACATCTATCTTGAAAAAAAGCAGAGAAAATCACATTTCCCCAAAAAAGTTTCAGACGGACGAAAAAATGAAATAAGTTATACGATATTTTAAAAAATAAAATTCAAAATATTTAATCCTTAAAAGAAATACAAAACAAATTAACGAAAAATTATTTTAAAATATCCTCTAAAATCATTAAGTTTGAGACTAATTCACCATTTATTTTAATTCATCTAATGTTTTTCTTTAATTGTGATAGTTATTTATCGCATCGTATTATAGACAGCTTTCCGCGGATATTCCAGTAAAATGAAAATTATAAGATAAACCAGTTTTGTTAACCCAGAGGGGCCAAAGGCCCAGTCTAACTTTTGATTTTTATTTTAATATTCGAGGAAAATTGACTGTAATGCGATGCTATACATGATTTTATTTTTCAGTATATGTAATAGTTATTTATCACATCGTATTATAGACAGCTTTCCGCGGATATTCCAGTAAAATGAAAATTATAAGATAAACCAGTTTTGTTAACCCAGAGGGGCCGAAGGCCCAGTCTAACTTTTGATTTTTATTTTAATATTCGAGGAAAATTGACTGTAATGCGATGCTATACATGATTTTATTTTTCAGTATATGTAATAGTTATTTATCACATCGTATTATAGACAGCTTTCCGCGGATATTCAAGTAAAATGAAAATTATAAGATTTTGTAAGCTCCGAGGTGCCGACGGCTCAGGCTAACAACATTCATAGTAACATTTTGATTGATTGGTTCATTAAGTTGAGTGTTCAAACGTTTCAACTACTAATTTTAATCTACCTAAAGGGGTAATTTTGTGTATCTTCATTAGGGATATACGTACATCAATTAATCGGCCATTGTCTTATCCAACTCAATTTAATGAACCAGCCAATCAAAATTCAATAAAAGTCCTCAGAGTTCTTAAACCAACGAATAAGAAAACGTTATTATAAAACTTTATGGACTAGTATAATAAACAGTCCATTGTCCCCTCTCTCTCTCTCTATCTCTCTGAAAACATACGGACGTACGAACGTTTCTAATTATAGAGTAGATGCTCCACTAAAAATGAAAACTTAATAATAAATTTAAGCATGACGGACAGACAGACGGACAAAATAAAGTATATAGTAGATGCACATATATATCATAGGAATCTTCACTAAATATTTCAGCTGTCTATCTTCAATAGGAGCCGTGAAACACACAAAACATGTTTTTAATGGACATACTGACTTTCTAATTTATAGATTATAGAGTTGCTACGCTTTCTAAATTCTAACTTAACTGTCGTAGGAGTCATCATGAAAAGTTTAAAATCGATAGGATAATTCTTTTCTAAATGTTAACCCAACTGTCGTAGGAGTCATCATGAAAAGTTTGAAATCGATAGGATAATTCTTTTCTAAATGTTAACCCAATTGTCATAGGAGTCACCATGAAAAGTTTGAAATCGATAGGATAATTCTTTTCTAAATTTTATAAAACCCAAGTGTCATAGGAGTCACCATGAAAAGTTTGAAATCAATAGGATAATTCTTTTCTAAATGTTAACCCAACTGTCGTAGGAGTCATCATGAAAAGTTTGAAATCGATAGGATAATTCTTTTCTAAATGTTAACCCAATTGTCATAGGAGTCATCATGAAAAGTTTGAAATCGATAGGATAATTCTTTTCTAAATGTTAACCCAATTGTCATAGGAGTCACCATGAAAAGTTTGAAATCGATAGGATAATTCTTTTCTAAATTTTATAAAACCCAAGTGTCATAGGAGTCACCATGAAAAGTTTGAAATCAATAGGATAATTCTTTTCTAAATGTTAACCCAACTGTCGTAGGAGTCACCATAAAAAGTTTAAAATCGATAGGATAATTCTTTTCTAACTTTTAACCCAACTGTCAAAGGAGTCACGATGAAAAGTTTGAAATCGATAGGATAATTCTTTTCTAAATTTTAACCCAACTGTCATAGGAATCACTATGAAAAGTTTTAAATTGATAGGATAATTCTTTTCTGAATGTTAACCCAACTGACGTAGGAGTCACCATGAAAAGTTTGAAATCGATAGGATAATTCTTTTTTAAATTTTATAAAACCCATATGTCGTAGGAGTCACCATGAAAAGTTTGAAATCCATAGGATAATTTTTTTCTAAATGTTAACTCAACTGACGTAGGAGTCACCATGAAAAGTTTGAAATCGATAGGATTATTCTTTTCTAAATGTTAACCCAACTGTCAAAGGAGTCACCATGAAAAGTTGGAAATCGATAGGATAATTCTTTTCTAAATTTTAACCCATCTGACGTAGGAGTCATTATGAAAAGTTTTAAATTGATAGGATAATTCTAACATGTCTTAAAATGAGCTGTTTAGTCCCCAAAGTTTATAATAACGTTTTCTTATTCGTTGACTTAACAACTTTGGGGACTCAAGTGAATTTTGTTTGGTCGGTTTATTAAGTGTTAAAATGTTTCAACCAATAAATTTAATCTACAGAGGTGGTAATTTTGTGTATAATCATTGGGGATATACATCAATTTATTGGCCATTGTCTTATCCCTTTAGATCCCTGAATAAAAAATCTGCCCTACCTTTTTCAGACTCTGAGTCAGTTTCAAGCTCAATGTCAACATCCTAAATATTATTAGTCGTGGAAAAGTCGTAAACACTGCCGGAGTAATATTTATTAGAGTAAAACACTAGATAGAGAAAGCAGGGATCGGAAGCCTCACGTAAGCCGCGTGTAAGCCTCAGTGAAATCGTGATTTTATCACTATAAAATTCAGCTGGATGTATAAAACGGCTCTATAGCAGACAATCCTTCTTTCTTAAATTTTTTTTTCTGCTCACAAGCAGGTTTAAAACTGAGGCTTATGCGCGGCTTACGTGAGGCTTCCGATCCCTGAGAGAAAGGGTTAAATAACTGTATCTCCCCATCGCAACCGCCTTGTGCAACCTTTCTAATGGGTCATTATTGGTAAAGATAATAGAGTTGCTACGCATTTTAAATTGTACCTAACTAGCATAGAAATCATCATACAAAATTTGAAATTGATGGGATAATTCAAACATACCTTATTTAAATCTTGACAGCTCTCGTCTGTCACCTCTGACCTAAGATAAATAAAACTATAAGTAGCGAAGCAATAATGATATTTTGATTTAAACAAGGATGACAACATCCATAAGTAGCGAAGCACAAAAAATCGTAGATGGGAATACGTACAGGTAGATTTAAAAGGTTTTTACTAAAATCAAGAATAGATTTATTGGATAAAATAAATATGGTCAAAGTAAATTATATTAAAGATGCTCATAACAATGGGAAAAATTATTTTGATACTGATATCCCATAAAAGTTTGAAAATTGGATCAAAATAAACAAAGATCTTGGGAAATATGTAAAACATATAAAAATAGCCAAAAACGTGATAAAAGGCAGTCTGGCCGCCATGGTTGTTTTCAAAAAATGACAACAAATTTAATTTTTAAATCCTTAAAAACTTTAAAAATTTGGAAAATCGGACCATATACACTGAAGATATGGAAAAAAGTGTTAAATATACTTATAAATAGCCTAAAACCTGCCAAAAAGGCAGTCTGCTCATCATGGTTTTTTCCTTTAAAGACGGAAAATTTAATTTTGATATCTACAACTGAAAAAATTTTGAAAATCGGACTATAAAAACTGAAGATATGGAGAAAAATGTTAAAAATATAAAAAAAAACAGCCTAAAACCTGCTGAAAAGGCAGTCTGGCCGTCATGGTTGTCTTCTTTAAAAGACGGGAAATTTAATTTTGATATCTATAACTGAAAAAATTTTGAAAATCGGACCATACACTGAAGATATGGAGAAAAATGTGAAAAATATAAAAATAGCCTAAAACCTGCTAAAAATCGGTCCGACCGCAAATTATGTTTTATAGTCAATTGTGCTCCTTAATAATGGGAATGTTGTCAAAAAATTTCAGCATTCTATCTTTTATAGGAGCTGAGTAAATCCCATTTCCCCCATAGCGTTACGGACTGACGGACTGACTGACTGACTGACTGACGGACGAACAAAGTGAATTATAGAGTAGCTTCGCTACTAAAAAAACAACAACAAACTGTTAGGCAGTAATAAGGATATTTTATGGAAGAATTTTGTGACATTAGATTTAATTAGAATCAGTATTAGGATTTATATATATATTGTCTGTCTGTTTGTCTGTCTGTTTGTCTGTCTGTTTGTCTGTCTGTTTGTCTGTCTGTTTGTCTGTCTGTTTGTCTGTCTGTTTGTCTGTCTGTTTGTCTGTCTGTTTGTCTGTCTGTTTGTCTGTCTGTTTGTCTGTCTGTTTGTCTGTCTGTTTGTCTGTCTGTTTGTCTGTCTGTTTGTCTGTTTGTTTGTCTGGTTGTTTGTCTGTCTGTTTGTTTGTCTGTCTGTTTGTCTGTCTAACTGTCCATATGATTGTCTGTCTGTTTATCTATCCATTTGTCTGACTGTCTATTTGTCTGTCTGTTTGTCTGTCTGTTTATCTGTCTGTTTGTCTGTCTGTTTGTCTGTCTGATTGTCTGTCTGTTTGTCTGTCTGTTTGTCTGTCTTTCTGTCTGTATATTTGTTTGTCTTACAGTCTACCTGTATGTTTGATTGTCTGTCTGTTTGTCTGTCTGTTTGTCTGTCTGTTTGTCTGTCTGTTTGTCTGTCTGTTTGTCTGTCTGTTTGTCTGTCTGTTTGTCTGTCTGTTTGTCTGTCTGTTTGTCTGTCTGTTTGTCTGTCTGTTTGTCTGTCTGTTTGTCTGTCTGTTTGTCTGTCTGTTTGTCTGTCTGTTTGTCTGTCTGTTTGTCTGTCTGTTTGTCTGTCTGTTTGTCTGTCTGTTTGTCTGTCTGTTTGTCTGTCTGTTTGTCTGTCTGTTTGTCTGTCTGTTTGTCTGTCTGTTTGTCTGTCTGTTTGTCTGTCTGTTTGTCTGTCTGTTTGTCTGTCTGTTTGTCTGTCTGTTTGTCTGTCTAACTGTCCATATGATTGTCTGTCTCTTTATCTGTGTTATTGTCTGTTTGTCTGTCTGCCTTACAGTCTATATGTCTGTTTGTCTGTCTATTTGTCTGTCCTATATTCTGCATGTCTGTTTGATTGTCTCTCTGTTTGTCTGTCTGTCTATCTGTCTATTTGTCTGTCTTACAGTTTGTCTGTCTGTTCATCTGTTTGTTTGTCTGAATGTCTGTTCGTTTGTCTATCTGTTTGTTGTTTGTCTGTGTGTGTGTGTATGTCTATCTGTTGACTGTCATTCCGTCTGTTTGTCTGTATGTTTGTCTGTCTGTTTGTCTGTTTGATTGTCTGTTTGTCTATCTTACACCCTATCTGTCTGTTTGATTGTCTGTCTGTCTGTCTGTTTGTCTGTCTGTCTTACAGTTATCTGTCTGTCTATTTGTCTGTCTTACAGTCTATCTTACAGCCTATCTGTCTAACTGTTTAATTTTCTATCCGTCTGATTATCTGTCTATCTATCTATCTATCTATCTATAAATACCAAATATATATTTACCAAAATTGGCTTTTGATAGATCTGAGGTAGAGACAGTGAAAAGAGGCACCAAAAAAAATGACGTCATACAAAAAAGTTGACAAATTAGAGGCCAGTATACACTGTAATTGGCCAATGGTAAAATTTATACCGGCCTCTCATTGGTTATTTTATTGTATAACGTCATTTTTTGGTCTCACTTTATACTGCCTCTCTTTATGTCAACATTTGGAAAACAACTGACTTAATGATTTTTTTTAATTTGGAAGATTTTTAAAAATTAATTAGAAGATTTTTTTTTTGATCGAAGATTTAAAAAAAATTTATTGAAATATCAAAAAATCTCATTCATAGGCATCGCTAAATTATCTATCTATCTATCTATCTATCTATCTATCTATCTATCTATCTATCTATCTATCTATCTATCTATCTATCTATCTATCTATCTATCTATCTATCTATTTATCTATCAATCTATCTATCTATCTATCTGTCTGTCTGTCTATCTATCTATCTATCTATCTATCTATCTATCTATCTATCTATCTATCTATTTATTCATGAAATTGTATGTACCTTGATTTATTGAGAATATTTTCTTGGTTGAATTTTTCATTACTTTTCAACTTCTCTTCGGGATTTGACGATTCGATTTGTACTAAAAAATAAAATATATGAAAAATTCGTAAAATTTGATGGACTCATTTTTTGAAGAAAAAAAACAACTCTTTTCATGTTCTGTTTGTTTCCAAAAACTGTAATATAACAAGGATGATACCATCCATAAAAGCGAAGCACTGAAACGGTAGGACAAATAAATATTAACACTTGTAAAGTGTTAGAACTTAATAAGCAGAATATTAATGCATACGTTCAATTTCTATTTTAAACATCAGATAAATAAAACATACAGAAATTTGTTGGCAAAAAAGTAAAAATTAGCATTTTTTAAAGGACGGACGGACTTCCATCTATAATAGAAAAGCTTTGCCTTTAAAAAGACCAAAGGCCCTAATGCTCAAAAGGTAAAGTATATGATATTCTAAAACGCATTTCTTATAAGTTGACATAACAACTTTGGTGATAAGTTGATAAGTTTTATAAACAGCCCATTGTCCCCCCCCCCCTCTCTAAATATTCTGAAACTCATTACCAGTTAAAAATCAACATGTTATATAAATGGACGTACGGACGTTCTTCTAACGATTTTAGAGTTACTGCACTTTCAAAATCGTGCATAATTTTTATAAGAATCACCAAGCCAAGTTTAAAATCGATAGGACAATTCTAACATGCCTAAATTAACTATTACGGACTAACGACGGAGTACGGAATGACCAACCCTAATTATAGAATAGTTATTTCTTGCATCGTATTATAAACAGCTTTCCGCGGATATAGAATGTACAATTATAAGATTAAAACATAAGTTTTTTTAGCCCCGAGGTGACGAAGGCACTGGCTAAAAAAAACTGGTTTTAATCTTATGATTGTACATTTCTATATTCGTAGAAAACTGGATATAATACGATGCTAGACATAGTTTTTTCGTATTCATGAGAACCGGTTCCTATCCACCGGATTCGAATGAATACGAGAAAAGCTTTACTTAAAAAAAGAAGTGTGATTTTTTATAAAAATTTATATAGAAAAGTATAATCCAAACTAAATTCAGAGAGGAAGGGGATATCCTTATAATAAAGTAACAGGATGTCTGTCTGTTTGTCTGTCCGTTTGTCTGTCTGTTTGTCTGTCTGTTTGTCTGTCTGTGTGTCTGTCTGTTTGTCTGTCTGTTTGTCTGTCTGTTTGTCTGTCTGTTTGTCTGTCTGTTTGTTTGTCTGTCTGTCTGTTTGTATGTCTGTTTGTCTGTCTGTTTGTCTGTCTGTTTGTCTGTCTGTTTGTCTGTCTGTTTGTCTGTCTGTTTGTCTGTCTGTTTGTCTGTCTGTTTGTTTGTCTGTTTGTCTGTCTGTTTGTCTGTCTGTTTGTCTGTCTGTTTGTCTGTCTGTCTATCTGTCTATCTGTTTGTCTGTCTGTTTGTTTGTCTGTTTGTCTGTTTGTTTGTCTGTCTGTTTGTCTGTCTGTTTGTCTGTCTATTTGCCTGTCTGTTTGTCTGTCTGTTTGTCTGTCTGTCTGTCTGTTTGTCTGTCTGTTTGTTTGTCTGTTTGTCTGTCTGTTTGTCTGTCTGTTTGTCTGTCTGTTTGTCTGTCTGTTTGTCTGTTTGTCTGTCTGTTTATCTATCTGTATGTTTGTACCGAATGATATCGCTAACCACTGAACTGATCGGGTTCTCCTTAACAGCTTAGCTTCTCATAGGTCCCAGGAAGGTTTTTAATTATTTTTGGAGGAGGGTACCACCACCCTCCCAAGAGAAATCGCCCCCAGAAAAAAATGTAAATTTTTTTTAACTATAATTAAAAATAATAAATTGGGTTATCCAAATTCGACTCTCCCCTCCTCAAGTGCCCCTAGAGGCCGCCAGTATAAATGAAACTAGTACCCAAAGTTTTATGGGTTTAAATACTTTGGGGACTTTTACTAAATCATTATGGTCCAAACTTTCCAACCAATAGTTTTGTTATACAAATGGGGTAATTTTGTTCAAAAAAGTTAGATAAGGACATCAAATTATCATCCATTGTCTTATCCCTTTAGATCAATGGCTATTTTAAAACAGGGATCTTATGCTACGCAAAATTTCCTCAACTGTAGATTACAATTAGTGGTTGAAACGTTTGGACACATAACTTAATGAACCAACCAATCAAAATTCAAGATAAGTCCGCAAAGTTGTTAAGCAAACCAGAAAGAAATCGTTATTATAAAACTTTGGGGACTAGTGTAATAAACAGCATGCTATGTTTAAGTATCAACTACCAGAGAGAGAGAAGGAAGGGGACAATGGGCTGTTTATTACACTAGTCCCCAAAGTTTTATAATAATGTTTTCTTATTCGTGAGCTTAACAACTTTGGGGACTTTGTTGGTTGCTTATTAAGTTGAGTGTCCAAACGTTTCAGCCACTAATTTTTATCTACACAAGGGGTAATTTTGTGAATCATCATTGGGGATGTACATCAATTTATCGTCCATTGTCTTATCCCTTTATACCCCTGATCAACTAGAATTTATTTATAAAATCATGAAATCAATTTTAAATATTCAAAATCACTTAAAATTAATAAGATTTCAATTTAATTCATTTTATTTTTCAAAATTCACATAAAAATTAATCAAATTGTGTTATTGGTGACTTTTTAGTTTACTCAAGTTTTTTTGGGTTAATTAGATTTTTATGTAAGTATAGGCTGGATTAGAACCGGTTCTCAGTCATATTATATGCATAATGTCCGCGGAAAGCTGTCTATAATACGATGCTATAAATAAATATATAAAACTCAGTGATCAAAAGGATAAGACAATGGCTGATAAATTGATGTACATCCTTAATGATGATACACAAAATTACCACTTCTGTAGAATTTGTGGTTGAAACGTTTAAACACTCAATTTAATTAACTAACAAATAAAATTTCACTAAAGTCCCCAAAGTCGTTAAGCCAACGAATAAGAAAACGTTATTATAAAACATTGGGGACTTTTAATGAATTTTGATTGGTCGGTTTATTTAGTTGAGTGTCTAATGTCCACTAATTATAATCTACAGAAGGGATAATTTTATGTATAATCA